>NC_051160.1:20057524-20354206 GCF_013339745.2 Dermacentor silvarum | reverse complement strand
GTGGAAAAGTCATCCCAGTTGTAAAGAAAGGTGATAGCTCATTACTAAATAACTACAGACCCATTTAGATTCTACCATTCTTCGTGAAAGTTATTGGGAAACTAATTGAAATACCGCTAACGAAATACCTCTCCAAATTTAATATCCTCTCTTCATGCCAGTTTCGTTTTCGTCCTGAATATTCCACAGAGCTGGCACTCATTCATCTTATTGACTAACTAAAAAATTTATCGATGAAGGATTTATTGCTGTCTCAGTTTTTATCGGTCTAACGCAAGCATTTGATAGCATAAATCACAATAACCTATTCGCCAAGCTCGAGGCAATTGGCATTCGCGGTCCTGCCTTTATAGCTACTTATATAACGGAGTTCAAGTTGTTTTTATTTCGAATGTGTATTCTCGACAGCGAACTACTAACATTGGTGTGCCCCAGGGCTCTATACTTCTGTTGTTGATTTATATTAATGATCTACCTAATTGTCTCTCTTCCACAAAATGCATTCTATACGCTGATGATACCACTATATTCACCTTTCATAAAGATATCTCATCTCGCGTCACTAAACTAATTACTGATTTAGAAAATATTCAAAGGTGGTGTAAGGTGAAATGTTATCTATTAATGCAACTAAGGCTAAATTTGTTGTATTTTGTTCTCATCAGCGAACTTTAACATCCATTACACCTATCACTTTTGGTACCCACTGTCTTCCTCCAAGCTCATGTTCATCTTTCCTTGGCATTCCACTTGATTGTAATCAGAAATATCTGAATCATATAGCTCACATAAAAAAGAAAATAGCTTACGGTATACACATCTTAATTAAAACACGCCCTTACTTTACGCGTACCACATTACTCTCACTTTACCATTCTTTTGTCCACTCTGATATTACTTATGGTATAGTATGTTGGGGAGACACCTATAATACTCATATTGCGTCTCTCCAGATAGTTCAGAACCAAGCCATAAGAATAATTACTTGCAGTTCACGTTTTTCTAATGCCAAATCTCTACTGCATGAGAATAACATCCTTACCATCTCTGAACTCACTAAGTACAACCTAGGTATCTTTTTCTACAGATTTCTGAATAACGAGCTACCACTGGTCACATTTTCATCATCTAACCTGATGATTTACAGTACCACCAGATTCGCCTTGAACAACAATTTTTTTTATACCAAGAGTCCGCACTAACTATGGTAAACAGACCGCAGAATTCACCTCCGTATCAATATGGAACACTCTTCCACTTATAATGCAAAACGCAAGATCTCTACACCAAGTTAAAGGATAACTAAAAATGCATTTACTATTGAAAGACTAACGAGAAGATTTATTGTGTCCCGTTTGTTTTAGATATTTTTTTATTTCTTCTGTTTTTTTAATTTCTTTATTCTTGTAACAAAGCGAATAAACGGCTATTAATTTTAAATTTTATATATATATTTTTTCATACAATTGTTCGTGTTACCATGAGGTATGCTAAACCTTGTTATTCTTTACAATATACTGAGTATTTTGTTCGGTTAACCCTATTTTCTTTTTGCTTGTGTACTATCTTATTGTGTGCTACTGTTGCTTTAAGATGTTAACTATCACAATTACTCTTGTACAGGAGGTCCCGATGTTTCTTTGACTATGGGAGCACCTTCTGTATACTAAATACTTGTAATATGTCCCAACCTTTAATAATAGATTCTGATTCTGATGTGTCATTATGCATGGGCAGCTGCGGTGATTTCCCTGAGCGCAACTAATGTCTACGTGTATAGTTTCACAATAGATCTTACGAATATATATGTAAGCCTTTTACGGAATTAGAGCCAGTGATTGCATTCGTTCGATAGATAACTTTTGGGGATGTCACTTCCAGTGCATGTGCATGCACTGGACAAATCAGCAGGCTAATTGTGCATCGCTCCAATAAAAAGGCAGCGCCTGACGTTATACGTCACACAAGCCTAATTGTGTCAACAAAAGTGATATAGGCACCCCGCAGTGCAATTTGCGTGCGACCGATGTGCCGCGCCATCTACAATTGAAACTCTGGGGCGGGTAGCGGCCATTAATATGCTACCAAAGTTTAATGCTTACACCGACTACTTCTCTTTACTCATGTGAGGCAGCGGCAGCTTTCAAGTGCACCTACTTGGAGCTTTTAAAGGTGACTTGGGTACCTCGAAGATGGTGTTCAAGGGGCAGAAATGGGAGGCATTAGTTCAATCTACGCTGACAGATCTTACTTCCGGAAATCTCGGCGCATTTGTTCAGCAAACGGATGTTGTTTGTCAGCGGAAAACAAAGTGAAGGGCGATACTTGAGCGTTCGCAACTATCATTTCTTCACGCATTCCGCTCGTTAGTTTAATACGTCTGATCATCGAGGCCGATACTCACTTTCTTGCAATTGATAAATGCTGACGTCAGCGTTAGGACAAATGCATTGCAGTGTTTTTCATACGCAGGTATTTGTTTTCTGGCAAGCGACCGACGCACAGTTAACAGACTGAATTTTATTGCATATAAAGATGCAATTTGCCCCCTATTTAAGTGGAAGATTTGACAACCTCGGCGAGATGTTGTTAGTCACTGTTTGTGACATCCCGTCTAGTTGGTCAACGCCACCAAGATAGCACAAGACCTGTGCACTCCGATCCATGATGTCACGTTACCTGGTCCAATGGCCATAGAATCTAATAGAGATGCTCCCGAGTAAGCGACGGCGATTTTGACGTCACCGCTTTCGTCACGCCAGCCTTAGTAATTGAAATTTCGGGCATAGTAGCATGATGTGATAAAACACAGTGCACAGACCTTGTGCTATCTAGGTGGCGTTGAGATGGTGCGGGAGTTCAAAGGCGACATCTTTGTCATCGCTGCCGATGATTCGCTCTTGCGTTGGTTTATTAGATGCTACCCCACCCTAAATTCCACCCCCTCCCCATCCCTACCTCTCTCCCGTCTTTCAGTCCCTGCGGTCGCTCTCGGTTAAAGTATCCCCTTTTGTTTTCCATTAGTAGAACCCATTAACCTAGGTAAACTTGTGCTCTTTTGCACGGCCCTTTATTACCTCTCGCTTCCGGACATCGCCACATTACTGCGTACCTTATCATCACGTTTTATCACAGGGTCATCGCGTGGGTCCTAGCTATACGCGATACGAACGCACTACAGCGTCGCTGGAGGGCAGCTATATATACGGATGCAGACCTTAAGGCATTGACAGATGGAATCGCAACGAACGCAAGCGCACCCCGTTAAAAGGGGGTCACCCAAAAGCTCACTATCACCAACACTGCGTATATATGAGCGCGACGTAAGTGTGCTGTACGTGTCTGTGTCATATCTGTTGCCGCCACGTTGTCGCTTCATTCAAGCGCTCCAGAGAGACACGTGAACATATGCTTTATTGCGTGCTTGTTTTCTTATCCCCCCCCCCTTTTTTTTTTCGTTATTCTTTGTTTTTTTGGTTGCTGGCTTTAGCGGTCACGGTAACGCCTTGCGTCAAGTGCTTGCAGCACCTCAGGGCCGCCAGTCGACGTGACGCCTCCGTAGTGCGCCTAATCACGACGCCTACGCGTTGTAGTCCACAGAAACCCGTTCATTCAGATCTCTCTCTCTCTCTCTCTCTCTCCGCTTCCTTTATTTCTCTGTTTACTTGGTTCATTCATTCTACACTCTCGCTTTCGACCTTCCCTATAGGCAGAGACCGCAGGAGAGAGAGACAGGGACGGTAAAGGATTTAATAGCCGGAGAGGGAGTTAAAGAAAGCAGTGTAAACTGCAGTTGACGCTTCCGTAAAGTGAGATGAAGTAAAAGCGAAGTGCGAACCGCATATGACGTTTCCTTGGGGCCTCAGCCGTTGACTACACTCTGAAAGGAGTTTAAATACACCCTTTGGGTTGTATCTTGTTTCCGACCAATTATCTCCATCTGGCTTGCTTGCGTTTCCTTTCTTGAAAACTCGGCGCTCGCTACTTTTATGTCGAGAATGCAATGTCACGTTGATAACGCGCTTGCCGTTCGCGACTAGGAAGTACCGGGCTCGCAGCGTTATAGAAAAGAAATGCGGACAACACAGATGGCGATTATTGTTTGAGGACAAGATACGATCCAAAGGGTGTAAAAATTTTTTAGAGTGTCGTCTTTAAATCAGCACACATACAATCTCTCTCTCTCTCTTCAGACAGGTTTCTTCCACACGGAAAAGCGTAGACTACGTCCTCTCCTTTTACGCGTACCTACCTTTTCAGTTTCTTTTCGCTCTCGCTTTCATCTCCACATTCTCGTTGCTCGTCCCCTCCCCCCCTCCTTCTCCATTGTTTAGGGGCGAAGCACCTTAAGGCCAAGCCTTGTCCCTCGTCGTCCGTTGCCCGTCCGCAGCTCTGGTTTGCATGGAGACAGCTAGGGGCGCTGCGGTGCACAAGGCGCTGTATATACTGTGCACATGTATAGTATATATATATATATATATATATATATATATATATATATATATATATATATATATATATATACGCGAAGCTCCGGCTTCCGGAAGCCGGCTTCCGGAGAACGCTTCCGGCGTTTTGCCGCCGCCTCTGGGTCCGCTTGCCGGCGTCGCCGTGCTGCTGCACTGGTCACAAGTCAGTCTTAATGAAGGGAAAACGAAGTCCGCACCTCAATACCATATACGACCAATAAAACAACATTGTGTATACTGTACACATGTGTCGTCACTCATTTGCATGTTCGAGTGGGCAATGTACGGGGGGATTCACGGTTACCCGAATGATCCCCCGGTGCTTCGCCCACTCGTCATCATTCACTTCGTGGATATGCGGTGACTTTTTTTTTCTTTTCTTTAGTTCTCTCACCCTTATTCCGGCTCTGCACTCTGCCGTGCTCACTTCCCTTGCAACCTCTATATTGCATGCTGCTGGAGTCCATTTACAGTTCTGCCTAGCCCACACACTTTCATTGAGAGCTTCCGGACCCACTCGCCACTCGGCCCAGTGATGATTCGTTGTCCATGTACGAATGACCGTCCTCTCTCTCTCTCTCTCTCTGTCCGCTCTATCTAGTGTCCCTCATTACTTCATCGTTGGGCGTGGGTTGATACATCGCGTGAGAACCGCACGTGTTTCAAGAGTAGCGTCCTGGTTGTTTCCCGTCCGTGCGAAGTCGGGTACTACTCGTATATAGCCATTTTTCTTTAATGCGAAGCATTTCTTGGGGAACATTTGCCACTTTGATAGTGTCTATCTAGCCGCCTACGTCTTGGTGCTCTCATAGTCGTTTCGTTAACTTGGTATTTACCAAAATTGGCATAGTACGACAAGAGTTTATGACGAACATAAGTGATAGGTCATGACATGAATATCATGATATGTGTGTCATGTAGGTCATGAAACAGCTGCCTATGTCTCAGTGCTCTCATGGCCGTTTCGTTAACTTGGTAGGTACAAAAATTGCCATATTATGTCAACAGTGCATGACGAACATAAATGATAGATCATGACATGAATGTCATGACATGCGTGTCATGTAGGTCATGAAACAGCCGCCTAAAATGACAATGACCCAGCGAAAAAACATTAACACTCAAAAACCACTGAAAGGGGTTCGGACGTGGGTACTAAGTGAAGGAAACACTAAAGGATGTTGGTAGAAGTCATAGTCATGAGCATGACTCAGCAAAATGACAATGACTCAGCGAAAAAAGATTAACACTCAAAACCCACTGAAACGGGTTCTGACGTAGGTACTAAGTGAAGGAAACGCTAAAGGATGATGATAGAAATCATAGTCTTGAGCATGACTCAGCATAAATGACAATGACTCAGCGAGAAAACACAAACACTAAAAACCACTGAACTGGGCTCGGACGTGAGCACGACTAAGGCTTTCACCTTAAGGTCTCTTAGGCCTAGCTAAAGGGACTCCTGAGGAACTCATGACATGAATGTCATGACATGCGTGCCATGTAGGTCATGTAACAGCCGCCTACGTCTTGGTGCTCTCATGGTCGTTTCGTTAACTTGCTGGCTCCCTGCAGACTGCTTCGCATAACATCGATTCCCACAGGGCGTGGGATCTGCCGGCTTTTTCTCCATATTTATGAGTAGCAATATTTCAATAGCACAGTTTCAGGCAGATCTCTTTGGGTTTGAATGTATTAGTTAAAAGACAATTAGCAATATTAAGGAGTTTTCAAAATAAAACTTTCGCATGAATTTTCCTCTAGTGTTAATTAGACCTGTAGACGATAATTGCGAACTAACCAGAGCAAGTACGGAGGCTTTTCAAGATGGCATAAGTTAACAGCGCCTGACTCATTTGGCTCCATTGACGTAGTGCAGCAGCGTTAGGGTTCAGTCACCAACGAAATTCTGAATTCGCCTACATAAATACCATATTCTGTGGCTACACACATTGACGTCAAATAGAGAAAGAAGTTCAACAAGAGTGGACACTCGGAAATACGTCACGCTAGTATTGATGCCAGCCGTTAGCTGAGGCGAGCATCGGAAAAAAACATCACTGCATATCCACGAAGTGAATGATGATGAGTGGGCGAAGCACCGGGGGAACATTGGCTTAACTATGAATCCCCCGTACATTGCCCACTCGAACATGCAAACGAGTGACAACACATGTGTACAGTATATACAATGTTGTTTTCATCCATAGCGGGCGCGCCGTTATCAGAAGCGACCGTTATCATCCATGGCTGAAGAGAGAAAGAGAGCGCGCGTCGGGAACGAACGCCCCTGTGCACCGCAGCGCCCCTAGCGGACTCCATGCAAACCATAGCTACGGACGAGGGAGAAAGAGAGCGCGCGTCGAGAACGAACGCCCTTGTGCACCGCCCCGCCCCTAGCTACGGGCGAGAGAGAAAGAAAGCGCGCGTCGGGAACGAACATGGAGGAAGGAAAAAAACCTCCATGGGAACGAACGCCCTTGTGCACCGCAGCGCCCCTAGCGGTCTCCATGTAAACCAGAGCTACGGACGACGGACGACGGCGAGGGACAAGGCTCGGCCCTAAGGTGCTTCGCCCCTAAAAGAATGCGAAATGAAGTTAACAGCTATAGACAACGTTTTATTGTAGCGAAAGCTACACTGGCAACATTCTCGCCGTTTCGCTGTAGCCGGTGGCAGGACCACGAGCTGAGCCGTTGCCTAGCAACCGCCGCATCTGGCTGGCAGCGTTTCTTTCTCTATGGTGTGACCCACTGATCTGTTCTATAGGGGGCTGGATGGCAGTTCGAGCGCGCGCCACTGAAGCTACCGGAAGTGAGAGGCCTTGTCCCGGAAGTCGGCCATTTGCGGCTTCGCATCGCTTTGCAGCTCGCATGCGCTCGACGTGTTTTCATTTCCTGCCCAAAAATGCCTGCTTGTTGTGCCGTGAATTGCACAAGCAGGCCAGAGAAGTCTTCTGGAAAGACAAGAAGAAAAGCTACTTGGGGGAAAGCTCCCCAAAAACGGACACTTTGCTGAAGTCCTTACAGTGAAAGTAATAAGGCATCTTTCAGGACAGCTTGAGAAACGATATCCAGAACTCCGCGAACACATGCTCGAGTCAGCGGCAGACTCAAACCACTTTGTGCGCCTTGTCAAGTGCGTCATTGGGTGCTATGTAAAGGTACGGATGCACCACATAGGTAAGGAAAGCGACTGAGAAACTATCTGGTCCCAACATTCGAAAACGGCTGACCAAGCTCATTCTATTTAACAACCAGTAGTCATCAGCATTGCTAAACTGTGCACAAAGAAAGATGCCAGCATTGTTTTTTTCTGTATAATAAACAAGATGTTTTGTGCATTAACCTATATCCTTTGTACGATTTCCTTGCACTGTTAATGGAGTTACCGCATGATGTGAAATAAATCCATGAATTTTCTTCGAACTTCTTGTTATTCACCACTCCGTGTTTGCTATATACAGGGTGTCCCAGCTATCACGCAGCACGATTTTAAAAAAAAGGAACGGCGTTACGCGAAGCGAACCTAGTGCGTATTGTTTCCAGTACCGTGGAGTAGCTGCCAATATTTTTTCGTTACTGTGATTTATTAAATAATTGTAATTAACGAGAAGTACTGTCCTAATTATCAAAGTGTCATTGAGAAAGTTGTAGAGCAACATGAAAAACTACCGATACAGCTTTCTGTTGCTCAATACGCGCTACATAAATGTGTTTTTTCGAGCGTGAAAGAAGCCCGCAAATACACGCAAAGTGCCTCGAGCGGCCAGTCGCGCGGCAATTCTGCGTGCATTTGCGGGCTTCTTTCACGCTCGAAAAAACACATTTATGTAGCGCGTGTTGAGTAACAGAGAGCTGTATCGGTAGTTTTTCATGTTGCTCTACAACTTTCTCATTGACACTTTGATAATTAGGACAGTACTTCTCGAGTTAGATGATTAATTACATTAAATCACAGTAACGAAAAAATTACTGGCGGCTACTCCACTGTACTGGAAACAATATGCACTAGGCTTGCTTCGCGTAACGTCCATTCCTCTTTTTTTTAATCGTGCTGCATGATAGCTGGGACACCCTGTATATATGTGTGCTAAAGGAAGAACGTCAGTGAAGAGTCGTAACACCATCCACTGTAAACTGGCTGTACCAGTCACGAGCATACATAAACTACGTCAGAAAACAGCAAAGCGGAATTAAGAGCACATATCCAATATAGAAAATGTTCTCTTGTCGGCGCGTAAGCAGCCGAGCACTTTCGATCGCGTTCAAGCCAGATCGGGAATGAATTTCTTGAATGTGGTTGGCCGTTTTGCGCAAGCCCAATCGCGATCGATCCTGAGACGTATACTGCGATCGAAAGTGCCTAATGCTATGCCAAGTTTCACTGTTTTTCAATGCAACTGCTCTCGCAGAACTGGTATCCCTCGGCGATCGCGTCGCTATTGTGAATGATGGACACTCGAACGCTGGTGATAAAGATTATTGTTTTAAATAAATAAAGTTACGAGAATACAGGTTCACACTGTCAAAAAGGCGTGTTCCTGACAGAAAGAAAAAATCAATAATCTATATTGCGCAAAAAAGAACCAAAAAAAGAACAGAAAAAAAAAAAGCCTTCTAGCGCAGCTTTAACCCCTTCAACGCGCACTGGTAAAGGCAGCAGACACCTCCTTCCGTGACAAGCCGCCGGGCGTCTCCTTACTTCCGGTGACCTCACTTGCGCCCGCCGCGGTGAGCGGCGATGCGGCATCCAGCAATTATAGTGGAGATCAGTGGTGTGACCACCCATCGACAAGCCGCCGGGCGTCTCCTTACTTCCGGGACCTCACTTGCGCCCGCCGCGGTGAGCGCAATGCGGGCATCCACATTATAGTGGAGATCAGTGTGTGACCACCCATCGGCGTCTTACCGGCGTTCTGACGCGCTTTTTTCGCCCGCGAACTGATTCACTGGAGAGGGTCCGGATTGCCAAGCGCGCGGAGCTAGCGTCGGAGACTGAGGAAGAGCTACCCGTTCGGCCTCGCAAAACGCTTGGACGTTGGCTTATAATTTATACCTGGCTTAGATCGATGAGTGCATACCTAAGTAGAATAATGACAGCTAAATAAAAGGATAACCAAGTGAAACCAAGACTTAACCAGGCTAAACCAGCTTTCGCTTTGCATATCCAGGGTTAGCTGAGCTAAGCCGCAGCATTTTTATTGCGAAGCATTTCTTGGCGAACAATTGCTACTTTGACAGTATACTATGCTAGCTACTTATCTATCTATCTATCTATCTATCTATCTATCTATCTATCTATCTATCTATCTATCTATCTATCTATCTATCTATCTATCTATCTATCTATCTATCTATCTATCTAGCCGCCTACGTCTTTGTGCTCTCATGGTCGTTTCATTAACTTGGTATGTACTAAAATTGGCATACTATGACAAGATTATATGACGAACATAAATAATATGAATGACATGACATGCGTGTCATGTAGGTCATGAAACAGCTGCCTACGTCTTGGTGCTCTCATGGTCGTTTCGTTAACTTGGTAGGTACCAAAATTGGCATAGTATGACAGGAGTATATGACAAGCATGATAGGTCATGACATAAATGTCATAACATGCGTGTCATGTAGGTCATGACCATGACGCAGCGAAAGAGATTAACACTCAAAATCACTGAAATGGGTTCGCACGTGGGTACTCAGTGAAGGAAACACTAAAGCATGCTGGTAGAAGTCATAGTCATGAGCACGACTCAGCATGAATGACAATCACTCAGCGAAAAAAGATTAACACTCAAAAGCCACTAAAATGGGTTCTGACGTGGGTACTAAGGGAAGGAAACACTAAAGGATGATGGTAGAAGTAGTAGTCATGAGCATGACTAAGCAAAAAAAATGTGGTTGATCCCTCTTATATAGGAATCGGTATAGAACACGAAAGTGAAACGTGTCTTCACAGAAGTAGTGTAATGTTTATTGCACATTGATATATAATGTCTATTGGTGTTTTGTGGCTAAAGCGCCCTTAGGCGTTGATGCACCCACGCTGACGCCTGGTGGCACGTCTCCTCCATCACGACTGCCAACGTCGATGACCATGAGCAACCGTCGTGCATATGGAAGCTGCACTACGCTGCACACGCTAGCACAACGCGAAAGACGAAGCACGTAACTGACACACTAATACAACGCGCAAGACAAAGCACGTAACTGAATCGTCACCGAGTCAAATCAGCGCGTACAGCGCGTCGTAATTGCAGCCTCCGCGATCAACTTCAGAAACATTTTCAGAGCTAATTGCGGAGGCCACGCTCCGCTGTGCTGAGTACGGTGAACGCCACCTAGGTGGCGTTGGCAGTGCTTCTTGGGTGGCGTATGCCACCGCCCGATTTAAAGGGTTCAGCCTCATCCATCCATCCATCCATCCATCCATCCATCCGATGACAGCGTCCCTTCGAATGCTGGTATCGAGGCGTCGTAGTGCTGAGACCACCGAAGCGTTCACTGTCGGTGCGCGTTAGTGTCATAATGCAGTACTTCTCTTTTCTGCTCGTAGGCAGCGGCACCGCCCCGAGCAAGAGCGCGGGTACACGGAGTAGTGTTAGATATATAAGGCGCGTCTGTGTACCTCTCTGCAAATGCGTCTGTGGCGCAATGGGTTAAACGCTCGGCGATCTATCGTCGCGGACCGAGAGGTCGTGGGTTCGATTTCCGAACTAGCTTAACAGTCAAACCCCCTGAAATTAGATCGGACGTATGTACTAAGATGAAGGAAACCCTAACGGATGTGTGGTTAGAAGTACTAGTTCATGAGCATGTCTCGGCAACAACCTCAATAACTCAGCGAAAAAAGATTGACACTCAAAACCATGAAATGATGTGTTCGGGACTTGGGCACTAAGTAAAGGAAACACTAAAGGATGGTGGTAGAGTCATATTCATGAGCATGACTGAGAAAAATGACATGACTCAGCGAAAAACATTAATACTCCAGAACCACTGAAATGGGTTCGGACGTGGGCACTAGGTGAAGGAAACACTAAAGGATTGTGGTACAAGTCAAAGTCATGAGGATGACTAAGGCTTTCGCCTTAAGGTATCTTAGGTGTAGCTAAAGGGACTCCTGAGGACTCATGACATGAATGTCATGACATGCGTGTCATGTAGGTCATGAAAGAGCCGCCTACGTCTTGGTGCTCTCATGGTCATTTCGTTAACTTGGTATATGCTCCCCGCACACTGCTTCGCATAACATCGATTCCCACAGGGCGTGGGATCAGCCGGATTTTTTGGTTTGTGTTTGTTGCTCTTCATTCTTTCGTGGCACCCTTATTGATCCTTCCGCGTTATGCGCAGAAGGGACGCCGGTTACGGCGAAGACGCGCACCTATGCGCCCAATGTCGTTATTTCCAGACATGCCTTGTCTGCTACGTACATGATTGGTTCGCACGTCGTTTTAGTTCATTTGCGTTTCCGTTGGCAAGAGGGCTTTGGGAAGAGATATGCCCACCGGCCTGTTCTCGTGCTTTCTCGAATTGACTTTGCCGCGGCGATTCGCGGGTTCATTAAAAAAAAGCACGCGTGTTACCTGAAGCGTGGCATGGCTCCAGCTTCGTCATCGGGGAGATCGGCGTGCGAATGTGGGCGAACAAATGTCGCAGTACTCAGCAGGTGGCAGTCCATTGTAGTTTAAGTTCAAAGTGACAGTGACAAGATAAACTAAACAAATACACGAAAGGAACAGAATTGTGCTAGCTACGGGTGGACCTAACCTTGTAAAGGCAAGCCGCCAATTACTCCGGCCGCGCGTCTCTGGTTAACGCGCGGAAATAAACATGCCGCAGACTAAAATGCAGTGTTAGCGGGCCCAACTCAACCAAGGCATACCGAGGCGATTATACGGAGCAGAGGTACAAATCTGCCCCTGCATCAGGTTAACTCAAGGCACTATCAGTTAATCAAGTCGCTGAGCGCACTTGCTACATCAAGTGCTTGGTGACATTTAGCTTTACTTGCTAAACGTCACGGTTGCTTGTATATATCGGTGTCCTTAAGAAACTTCCAGAGGAAGCGAAACACCTCTCTCGTGAAAATACAGGGACCATGCTGGACTGGGAACTCTTCGATAATACCAGTTGAGAAACTCCCTTGATTCACAGGGATAAAACCCTGTGACTCGATCTTTCCTACAAACGATTCATGTGAACGCGCACCAGATATGCCCACCAATAGACTTACCGTACGTTGATTTGCCATATAGAAGCCGTCAGTCAATGATTGGACTAATTGATCCGCTAACTTTCGCAATAATTGGTCACATCGTTTCAAGATTGTTGAATATTTCAAGAAATACGAAATGAAGGGAACCCGTTGGGGGTTCAAAGCAATTACTCGAACGTATATTCGGCATTGAGACCACATGACCGCGACCTCATCTCATCAACGTAGATTACATCGCGAAAATTAAAGGCGCGTCATGCCCCCTTGCAGCCACACGTCACCATTGCGGCCACATATGAGCAGCAACGCTTCTTCCCATACAGTACAATACAATACAATACAATACAATACAATACAATACAATACATATAATACAATACAATACAGTACAATACAATACAATGCTATGTTCTGATTTCGGTGACGCTTAAACGCGGTAAGACAATTTCACCTCCGTTTTCCTTTCGCTCTCTTCCACTTGCAAGCGAGCGCCGAGAGACCACTCGACAATAAAGGGAGAAAATTAGACCAATTAGGCTCGACTCTTTCTGCCCTCCCCTTCATTTGGAATGCCAGGAAGAGTATAGTGGATGCGCCATAACCATCCGTGCGTGGGATCGCGACACCGAAGAGACGAAGAAACCGCCAAGCCGCATCCATTTAGACATCGCACACGAGGACGGCGCCTTGCGGAGGTGGCGGCAGGAAGTGGAACCTGTGGGCGGGACACGTGTACCGAGACGAACGTTGGGCTACGCGTGCCAGGACGACGGCCTTCTTCAATCACGCGTGTTTATGTGCCTTCCCACTCATTCCATTCGATAATCGCCTAGCATGTTATACACTGTCCTTGTAGCCGTGTTACGTTTTCGAGCCTCGACAGGCTTTGAGCGGGACTCTTCGGTGAACTTGCCGAGGTCCATTCGTGTTGCGTGGTAGTTTCAGCCACCTCCGGGTCAGTAATACTTGTCACTGGGTTGCTCTCTCGGACTTTGAGACTTTCGGCTCGTCGCTTCAGGAGGCCTTCGATCCATACCGGCGAACGACCTTGACGACTTCGACGATGATAGGAGTCAGTGACCATTAAAAGTATAGCGCATGACGTCACTATTGATGGTAGTTCTGGCGCGAATTTAATAACCGTCCTTCTCCAGTACGGCAGCTAGAACGACGTCAACTGAACTTTACACGAACCGTATTCATAATATATAATAAACTTTTAACAATCTGTACAGCAGGTAAGTTAAAAAAATTGAGCTTCGTTATGTATATTCACGAGGAGGAGGAGACGTAGCCTGCTGACCCTGCTACGCGTGTCAATATATATATAGTCACTATATGAACCACAGGGCACACACTGAGCTCCCGACTAAGTGAACCCAATGATGCTATTTAGCTTCTTGACATATTGTTATGCGCTATTGATCCGTTTTTATGACGCCGTTATTCATCCGCACTTAGCTTCTACGGTGAGCCTAGCATTTCTATGCGGTTAGGCCTTGTTCTAAGTAGGCTGCAAAAGGCGCTCGTAGACTGGGGATGTTATTCTCGGACAATAACTTTCGGCTGTGATATCGCCTTCGCATGACGTAGGGCTCAGGCAGCCAATCAGCTCATCCAGTTTTGCTGAACCAGCCAATAAGCGCGTACTGAAAGTGATATCGCCGAAATCGATCGTCCGAGAATACGTCCCCTGGTTCGCAAATATTCATGGGTGAGTAGTTCCAAGCCACGCGCATGTGCTGCACATTTTCCTAGTTGTCCAAAGCAGGCATGACAAGCTTCGAAGTCACCTCACCCATTTTCTTTTTTGATGCCTAAGCATTTCTATGTCTACCCAATGAGAATCCTGTCCGTCACGAAAGACGAATGCAATGGCTCATACCCACGTAAGCAATGGCTCATACCCCCGTAAAGGCTACTAGCGCTCAGCAAAATGAAGCGAACAGTGCACACGTTCATTGAAATCACCCATACAACACACAGAACAGCATACGTTTCAATAAAGAACAAGCTCAAAACAACCATCCGAACCATCAATAAAACATTTCATAACCCCCTCAGCACATATAGGTTTTGCAACAGCTTTGCTTGATATCCAGGTTGATAAGGACCGATAAGAGTTGATAAGGCTCGGATCATGTTCGATAAGGTTGATAACGACCGATGAGCGTTGATAAGGGTTTATGCTGGCCGGATCAAGTTTCATAACATTGATAATGACACCGGGCTGCGTGGAGGTGCAAGTGGTCCAATGCTTACGCATACTAAGACGACTCCCAGAGGAGTTTCTGCGTGAATTTTGTTTTGTCAGCTATCACTCGCCCATATGGGTTATGTTCTTGCGGCACTGCGAACTCGGTGCAAAGCAGTAGATTACTGCATATATAAGCGTCATACTTAAAGCAACGGTCTATGGTTCTGACGTTTCAAAGCATACTATACATCTTTCGTACCGCCACAGATTCTTACTCTAGGTTTCATTCATGATTCGAGAAGAGACCGCGAAGCAATCAGTCGTGAACACTTTGTGGCGACGTTGTACCGATGTTCGCGATGAATAACCAGGCACAGGTGTTCTCATTTTCCTTACCGACGCCTCGAGTCGGGACACTGTCAGGGTCAGATATATTTTCGAATACTTTCGTGACTGGGAACAGATTCGTGAGTAAACGACACATATATGTATGTCTCACAACTTCAAGTGTACCAGAGAGCTGGAAGAACGCCAACATTATACTTATCCATAAGAAGGGAGACGTTAAAGAACTGAAGAATTACAGACCCATTAGCTTGCTTTCAGTATTGTATAAAATATTCACCAAGATAATTTCCAATAGAATCAGGACAACACTTGACTTCAGTCAACCAAGGGAACAGGCTGGCTTCAGGAAGGGATATTCTACGATGGACCATATCCATGCCATCAATCAGGTAATCGAGAAATCTGCGGAGTACAATCAACCTCTCTATATGGCTTTCATAGATTATGAAAAGTCATTCGATTCAGTAGAGATATCAGCAGTCATAGAGGCATTGCGTAATCAAGGAGTGGAGGAGGCATACGTGAATATCTTGGCAAATATCTACAATGATTCCACAGCTACCTTGGTTCTCCACAAGAAAAGCAGAAAGATACCTATCAAGAAAGGGGTCAGGCAAGGAGACACAATTTCTCCAATGCTATTCACTGCATGCTTAGAAGAAGTATTCAAGCTCTTAGACTGGGAAGGATTAGGAGTGAGGATCGATGGCGAATATCTCAGCAATCTTCGGTTTGCAGATGACATTGTCCTATTGAGCAACAATGGAGAGGAATTACAACAAATGATTGAGGACCTTCATCGAGAAAGTGCAAGAATTGGGTTGAAGATGAATATGCAGAAGACAAAAATAATGTTCAATAGCCTGGCAAGGGAACAAGAATTCAGGATCGCCAGTCAGCCTCTAGAATCTGTAAAGGAATATGTTTATCTAGGTCAATTACTCACAGGGGACCCTGATCATGAGAAAGAAATTTACAGAAGAATAAAATTAGGTTGGAGTGCATACGGCAGGCATTGCCAAATCCTGACTGGGAGCTTACCACTGTCGTTGAAAAGAAAAGTGTACAATAATTGCATTCTACCGGTGCTAACATACGGGGCAGAAACTTGGAGGTTAACAAAGAAGCTCGAGAACAAGTTAAGGACCGCACAAAGAGCAATGGAACGAAAAATCTTAGGAGTAACGTTAAGAGACAGGAAGAGAGCGGTGTGGATCAGAGAACAAACGGGGGTAGACGATATTCTAGTTGACATTAAGCGGAAGAAATGGAGCTGGGCAGGCCATGTAATGCGTAGGATGGATAACCGGTGGACCATTAGGGTTACAGAATGGATACCAAGAGAAGGGAAGCGCAGTCGAGGACGGCAGAAAGTCAGGTGGGATGATGAGGTTAGAAAATTCGCAGGCGCAAGTTGGAATACGCTAGCGCAAGACAGGGGTAATTGGAGATCGCAGGGAGAGGCCTTCGTCCTGCAGTGGACATAAATATAGGCTGATGATGATGATGATGATGATGATGATGATGATGATGATATGTATGTCTTATCTGCGCTGAACTTCGAAGCAACTCGAACTCCACGCGCCTATGGGTGACCGAAACACTGGCACCGCCATGTTTCCTACACCGTTTCATGCGATACTTCGCAGAATGCATAACCTAGGCTGGCTCTTTTCTTTGCATAAATGTTTGCCTCTTAATTATGTCAAATTATGCAGCTTTTTTTTATTCAAATGAACAAATAAGAAAATGTTGGAACCAACAGAAAGTTGCGGCTATTCTTTTTTACAATAAAATGCACCGCACAATATAACAAAGCTATAAAGACATTATATAATGACACACCCGCTGCGGTGGCTCAGTTAGCTAAGGCGTTGCGCTGCTGAGCACGAGGTCGCGGGATCGAATCCCGGCCGCGGCGGCCGCATTTCGATGGAGGCGAAATGCAAAAAACGCCCGTGTGCTTGCGTTGTAGCGCACGTTAAAGAATCCCAGGTGGCCAAAATTAATCCGGAGCCCTCCACTACGGCGTGCCTCATAATCAGAACTGGTTTTGGCACGTAAAACCCCCGGAAGAAGATTATATAATGACACGTTACAATATCACCCATTATAAGTGTCACAAGCGCTACAGATATAATACAGATATAGAAACTGTCACAAGAGAGAAAAGTGCGTGATAAAATAACAGTATAGATGTCGCAAACATTACAAGGAGAACAATGACACACAATATATATATGGCGCAGGAGAGAAAAGTGAACACAGCATACATACCGGGGTTTTCACGAAATGCGTTGGCAATTTCTTTAAAATGGGGACCGCGAGATAATTACGTTGTTATCTGTTGATTGCTTTTACCATATAGGCATACATTTGAAAATGACTCTACGTAGTAATGAGACAACTAATTATGCAAATTAGGTCAATTAACTTTTAAACTAATAGAGCTATACGCAATTGATACCCAAATGGTAGCCTTGGAGCGCGCCATCCGATGAGCTTGAAACCGTTTCCAGAAATCTAAAAAGTTGACGCTGGTAATTTTTACAGCGTAATGAATTCCGGCCAACGTCACAAAGAAACGCGAAACTGAACGTCTGAAGAGCGCAGCTTTCACGCCCATAGTAGACGCCCATGACTGACGTGATTTCTTGCGCCTCAAAGATGACCGAGCATCAAGAGAGCGTACTTATCAAGCCGTGATCCCGGTCGCTCCATGATCGCCCGACGATGAGGTGCACAGAGGCACGCCACTGATAAGCGTCTACTAAGGGCGTGGCTCTAAAAATTAGTAGCCTAAACTTCTTGCATTTCTGGAAACGGCTATGAGCTCTTCAGATGGCGAGCTTCAAGTCTTTCATTACGATCAATTGCATGTTTCTTTTGGGTAAAAAGGTAATTGGTATAATTTGCATAATTACTTGTCTAATTACTATACTGAGTCATTTGCAAATACGTGACTGCATGGTAAAATCAATCAGGAAGAAATCATTTATTATTATTCTCATCTTCTCTATAGCTTTAAAGAATTTCGAACGCATTTAGTGAGAAAGTGGATATACATATCGCACACATGCATAGTGATATTTTCACCAGGCGAAATTTGAATGCATTTGTTATCCTAGTATTTATCCGAAATATCAGTGGAAAGCTACTTAGAAGAAGCCATCCAACGCTTTTGATGAGTAGTTGTTGGCGTCGGTTTAAGCAGCTGCTTTGGGCTCACTGGCCGCCGATGAAGTCTCTTGAGTTTTAACGCCAATTTATTTCTTTCCTCAGAGTATTTGTGGCATTCTAAAAGCAGATTAAGTTTGACGTCTCTAAACGGCGCACTGAGCTTCGAGTGACGTCGTAATCTAGGGCACCGGATCATTTTCAACGGTGGCCTGACATGCACACAAATTACGGTACAGCCACAAGCGATAATAACTAATTATGGGGTTTTACGTGCCAAAACCACGATCTGATTATGAGGCACGCCGTAGTGGGGGACTCCGGAAATTTGGACCACCTGAGGTTCTTTAACGTGCACCTAAATCTAAGTACACGGGTGTTTTCGCATTTCGCCCCCATCGAAATGCGGCCGCCGTGGCCGAGATTCGATTCCGCGACCTCGTGCTCAGAAGCCCAACACCATAGCTACTGAGCAACCACGGCGGGTGCCACACGCGATGTGAAGGTTTAAAGTTAGAACATCAACCGTTTCAGAAAATGTGCCATCGGAGTGCGTTTCCGAAGTGGCGGATACGAGACAGGACGCCAAAATTCCGGTTCTTTTAGATCTCCTTTTTGCTGCTCCTTTAAGCAGTCAGAACTCAGGTGCCCTCAGGGTTATAAGTATATGGATATAACCATTTATACCAGAGGCAAGAAACCGTATAGGTCGGACAAACACTGGCCGGACTGAATTTGGTCTTCCATGCGTGTCTCGCTTCCTCAACACACATATCGTATAAAACGTATCTAGTATTTTTTTCACTACACAGAGCGGTGAGTGTGAGGTACTCAGGCAGGCCTCGCGTCTCACACCAGCACGTCTCCTTGACGTCTGAGCCTAGCTCACGTGAAGGCAGATAACGAGATAAACGAATCATCTCTCTCATACAACACAAACCCATGGGGCCACACTGTCACAAAACTGCGAGTACCATACTGCACTGCCTGCGGACTTCCCGCCAACGAACGAGCAAGGTGTGCCCGCATCTACAAAGTACGATCTCTCCGGGCCAATGACAAGACGAATTGCTTCGCGATGTGATGATGTAAGCACAGCGTCGCGACACAGTGGTTTCCTGTCGATACGTACCCCTCCTGGACAGGGCTGTCGGGTTGATCTACGACACTTGTTTGCTCATAGAGAAACGAGCACCTCGGCAATCTGATCCCAGCGCCGACAAGAGAAGCCAATCCGAGCCGGACAGGCAAAGACAAACCGCGCGTCGGTTCGGATAAGAAGGCCAGTAGAGTGACGCAAGAACGCTGTCCTTCGTTGAAAACCGGAGGGGATGGGGAGAGGGCGGGAAATGGATCGAGCGCCGTCGACGCCAGCATCGGCGCTGAGCCGTGCTCCCTCAAGGGCTGCAGAAGATAGCGCCAACCTTTCCCTTTCCCTCAAGAACCACTTACCACCGCCAGCATGTCTCCGCAATCGCAGAGTGCAACTGCCAACAAGCGCGTAAGTACACCGAGTGGGTCCCTAAATTCGAACATGCCGCCGAGAATGGCCGATACATGTTTAGGTGCGATACGGGAACGACTCCAATAGAAATGGCGTCACTCTCCGGAGGTCCTGCGCGGCTCTATACGTAGCAAGGCTCGCACTGTTGTTGGCCTATGTTGCATCGTTTATCGTGCTTTAAAGAAACCACATATAGCGACTGGTGTGTTCTCGCTAGCGTGTATCGAGCCTTCGCGGTCGGATAAGGCACCGAGGCCATTGGAAACCAGCCTAATGGAGGCGTCACACGACTACGTGAGCGGCTATAGCTTATGCTGTATCTGGAAAGTGGAAGGGCATGCCCCGACTTTGTGTCGCGGGAGAGCGTCGGAGCTCTCACGCGGTGCGACTTATGTTACGATCCCGACCGTCGGAAAAGCGGGCGCCAGGTTTGTCCGTCCGCGACGAGTTGCGACATGCGGCGCCACTGCGCTCCGACCCGCGTCGTAAGTTTCCATTGGGTACATGAGCCGTGCTACGGGGCATGACGTCAAGTCTTCACATGCGAGGTCAACGTCCTGACGCGGGCAGCCGTACATGTTTAGATACGTTAAGCAGCCGACTGTTCGCGTGTTCTAAAGGTGCGGATTTTGTCCGCAATTCGATTAAAGAACAGAAGTTACAATGGCATACTTGGCTGCACATTGCGTTCAAAATTTAGATTTTATGATATTGCGCCGTTGAAGAACTAAAAGAATAAAATAAGACGCGCGATAAATAAAGCCGTATCTACTAATGGTGTGTTCCTCTGGTCGGACAGATCCGTAAACAATCTCGGTCTAAGACGTACATATAGGCATAGTGCCGTAGTCAAACGCCCGTTAACTTTTAAAAGTATAGTCAGGGCCACTCACTGTAAACTTTCGCAATCAGTCAGCCACACAGAATATACGCACGATGACGAAAGCGCCTGATGGCATGTGATAATATGTAGCCACGGGACCACGCCATGCGTGGGATCATGTTGGCCATGTGACCACAATTTCCGGCCATATTTCGGAGCTGCACTCCGAAATATGCCGTCCAGCCTCTCAGATTTATCTTCCAAAGCTTTGAGTCTCTGCTGAATGCCAGTAATCTTTGAGTCCAAGTTTTTTTTTTTGCACGTTTTTTTATAGCTTTGACGTCAGAAGCCAGATCGGCCTGGGATTTGGAGCTCTGTAACAGCCCGTTCATGCACGTATTTGAGCAAATGAACTGAAACGCTCGTTAGCTCAGCAGGGTCACCCGGCAGAGATTCAAGCTCTAAAGGGGCGGTAGAGCGTGTACCAGGCCCCGGGTTCGTTTTTACGCCTCCCGAGCACAAGAGCAAGGTTAACATAGAAAAACAGTCGTAAAAACTCTCGCAGAGCACTCGTGGGCAAGGGCGAAGCAGTAAATATCGATCATCCGATTTCTTAGCATGCGAGGAAAGCTTGTTACACACCTGAAAGAGAAGAAATGCGGATTTGCAGCCATTCTGGTAGGACTACTCCCGTGCCCGCTGAAGCGGACGTGCTGTTTATTTAAAAGCTTGGCGGGAAATGATGCAGTCGTCGATGGTCTGGCTGATGATAGACGAGTTGCATCGAAGGCAGCGTTTGCATCTTCGGCGGGGCGATCCGTCCGCGGTCAGACGGTATTGAAAGGCGTATGTTCAGCGGTTGTGCACAATCATCGAAGGGCGCGCGAGGCGGCCGTGACGCCGCCGGTACAGGCAGGATGTCACCCGATGCCAGAGATTGCTACATCGCCACCGTCGCTTTCAGAACCTTCACCGAGAAGAAACCCAGATTCGCAGCCATTCCGGTAGGTAAGCCCCCGTGCCCACTCAATGTGTTTCGGATTCATGATTAAAATTTTCACTGCGACTAGATAAGCGCCAGGTGCGTGTGCGTGTGTGTGCGTGTGTTTCGTCTTTCTGTGTTTCAGTCCAATCACGTTGCACACCTTAAGGGTGCTTCCGCATAAACTTTTTTCATCATGTATGCACCTTGAACATTCAAAACGTGTTCTCTTATGGTCAGCCTACTATATACATCCGAAACTGTCCATCGGCTATGTCTTGCTAAAAATGCTAGTTCTCGTTTTTTCGCCGGGGCGGAGGTGCTCGTTGTGTTTGGCAAGAATCGTTAAACAGAGATCAATTGCGAACTCTGGGAACAGGCGGAACGCCTTCTGTATCGTAGAATAGTGAAGCTGCCACGCTTGAGCAAAACAGTTTCATTTGTCGCTGGTGTACTTCCACTCTTCCCCCACCTCCTGATTTATCAGACACTTCCACAGAAAATATGTCCATCCTATACGTGACACCTTGGCTATACCAAAAGCGTATTCCATGGGAAGCGCATCTTTGTGTGTATTTTTTGGCGTAACGACGCACCGTGTGGAAGCGAAACTTCTATATCATGACAAAGTACCCCCCATTAATTTTGGTAAATAGAGATACCTCAAGAAGCGTACATATTAAGACCTTAGTATCAGCGTCGATATCACGTACAGATAAATGAATGGGTCGACGTGGGAAACGCATCGTGTGTATACAGTTCTTTTCGTCGCAGCTTTACAATAGTCTCTAGTTATTTGTCAATCCTATCGTGATCAATAAAGGCGCACGCAAGGACAACATACCATCTAACACGCTTGCTTGCGAACAACTCTGTGAACGCGGGTCCGCGTTAAGTCCAGCTCCACATTTGGCAACCATGCACGACTTTAGTGGTGCGCTACGGTTATCCCTCTATCCGAGCCTCACTCAAGCTTCTCAGAATTTGGCCTAAGCAGGGCCCATAAGCGCATGATGAAGCAGACCGCACGGAGAACCACAGCGAGACGCTATTCTTTGCCTGCGGGTGCGTGATCTCTTCCATAATGAAAGCTTGCTGGCGTTTGCCATCTGTGTTACACACATCACGCCCCACGCATGCTATGCAAAGACGGCAGAGGAGCTCTCGTTCCGTCACGGTCCTGTCGACCACGCATCGTTCCAATCTTCAGAGCCACTCACGGTGTCACTTTAGCGTACGTACCCTTTCAGTCCTCTCAGTACGCGCGCCGCGATGTCTGCCTTGGGCTGGGCGCTTGTTCCCTGTCTGAATTAATACTTATTTACTTACTGATTTATTTCTGGCCGCTCGTTGGTATAGCTGGTTGTCCTGGCTCGTTGTTTCTCTCTTGAGATTCTGCATAGTCATACAGAGAGATGCAGAAAGGAAAGGAACGACAGGGAGGTTAGCCAGTGTAAGAACCATCTGGCTACCCAGTGCTGGGGAAAAGTGTTAAGGGAATAAAAGGTGATTGCCTGGACCAATGTCATAGAGCTTTTTCCTCTGTGAAGACGCGATCGTCCAGTTTTTCGAGTGCGATCGCGAACACTTTTCTTGCCCTATTGAAACGGGGACAGTCACAGAGGCTATGATGAGTAGTCACCATACCTCATTAGCGTCAGATTTATTGACGCTGGTTTCCTGAGTCTAAAACAGTGTAACGCCGCGATAATGCGGGGTGTAAATCAGACGAAAAAAAAAAGTTAAACGGAGACAGAAGTGGACAACTTGACCTGCATTGTGTGTTATTTGTTATCCAAGCCTCATCTATGATATGGACATTCACCCATTATCAGCGTGCCTCGTAATCATATTCTGGTTCTTGTGCACTTAAAACCTCAGAATCGATTTAATTAAATTTGCTTTCAGTCTGTGGCTTTGCTACGCCTACCTTCTGTTTGCAGATTCGATGGGAACGCTGCTCTCCTGTACATGCGTAACATATTGCCGAGTTTTTCCCGCGTTAAGCAGTACATACGTTCACTCGAGCTCTGAACGTGATTGCGAGATCGCAAATCGTCGAACATAGTACACGAGTACACCACGTGTGCGTATGGCTGCAGACCACACCCGTCTTGTGGACACTCCTGTGTGCACCGTCCCGTCATCTTGGCAGGACGGTGGTTCGAAACGATGTCTTTCTCGCAGCTAATAAGAAACCAGTACCTGGACAAGTCGCTGGACCCGATCTATGGAACTTGCGACACGGGTAGGCCAGCCTAAGCACACCATCTGCTATGGACGTGTCCTGGCATATCCTCACTGCGAAGACTCATGCCTTGTTGAGTTGGGGAGCTCAGTCGTTACACTGTATACGACTAGTTCTTCCAAGTATAGGACCCCTGCCCACCGTAAAGCTATATAAGACAGCTTGCTGCTCTACCTTTTGAGAAGCTAAACAATTCAGCCTAATCTAGAGACGCCTCGCCGAAAATAGCACAGTCATTGTGTTATAGAGATAGAGAAACGCGCTATATATATATATATATATATATATATATATATATATATATATATATATATAGCGCGTTTCTCTATCTCTTTCGGGTTTAGGGGCTGGGTGATTTACTGTTTGCCCACCTCCGTCATCCTCCGCTTAAGATGGCAGCTTTTTGTCCATCCTCTGCTGCCAGAAGAGCGCCATTCTTTAGACCACGTATGACGTGGGTCGTTAGCCGCTTTATTAGACAGCTCAGATCACTCGCTCTTGGAAAGAATTGAGAGGAATATCTTACTTTGCAGAATACTGAACACTTTCCTGCAAGCTTCAAATACGTCACTCCACCAGACGCATACGCGATGGTTAAAGCGTAATTCCTGAGACGAAGCATCCAGTGGCCTGGACGGCCCGTCAAGTTCTTCGGTAACAACAATTTCTACAAATAATGACTTATAATGATGAACTCGCCCCTAAACTATTTCCGAGCACATGCACCTTCGAAGAGGCATGTGCCAAAACCGGCATGCCTCGAGTAACACAAGCCGATATCGTGGCCCTTCACGGCATCCACCAACACCCTCGAATATCAATGAATCGATGATAGACAAAGTACTGTGTCAAATAGAATCTCCTTGAACCTTACGACTAAAGTACAGGCGGGAATGACGCGAAGCTGACAGTATTCACGTCTCCCAGACCGGACGGATAAGTAGGTCATTTCCTGCTTAATGCTGAATTTATTTCCAGGTCGTTGGAATACGCGGGCGAGTAAGGAACATACTAAATGAATGCGTAGTTTAATCCTCCTAAAAATTGCACAACCCACAATGGCACGCTACACTAGAGCGAAGTTAGGCCTAAATCCGCCACTCTGAAGACCGTTCCAAATGTACTTCACCGATCACAAGGGCCGTGCGTCAGCCCTCTTGAATGATTGATTGCACATAAACGAGGCGATTCTCTAAAAGGCCAAATCGGCGGTTAAGGACGCAATTCGCTAACTCTCAGCGGGACACGTTGGTCGGC
This sequence comes from Dermacentor silvarum, assembly GCF_013339745.2. Classification (NCBI taxonomy): domain Eukaryota; kingdom Metazoa; phylum Arthropoda; class Arachnida; order Ixodida; family Ixodidae; genus Dermacentor; species Dermacentor silvarum. The sequence goes on along the minus strand of NC_051160.1, from coordinate 20,328,975 downwards.
GGTGAATCAAGAGGCCTGTGGGCTTGGTCGGAACGCCCCAGTCTTGCGAGCGATCGACTCGTTTCGGCCGCCGAGGGTCACTCGATGTGGCTGGTGGGTCACCGGAAAGGTGCGGCAGGCGAGCCGTCGCCTCCCACCTCCTCCGCCCGTAGCTGCTTCCGCCCGCAGCTCTTCGTAATGGATGCGAACCGGTGGCCTTGAGATTCTTTGTTTTATACTATACTTTCATTCAGTCATAATGTTTTTTTTTGTTATGATTTTTCTTATGTCCAAACCTTGTTATGTTGGTGTTCTGACAAACGGCAAAAGGAAAATTGTGGTGAGATTGTAAATTGTGATGTGCCTGTGCATGAGGGGAGGGCCGGGGGTTGGCGGTACGCTTTTCTTAAATGCGCATCATTTCTCGACGCCTCCGCTTCAATTTACCTTCCCCAGACCCGCTAGTCTAAACTTGACGTCCTCTGCTTTTCTTTTATAAGAGTGAGTTTAGTAACTCGTTACATAAGACTTTTTTGTAGACTTCATTAGCGCTTTTATAGGTTCGTGCTCTTTTGCTATATTATAATCGTCACATGTAGTCTGGTGACAAATGGAAAAAGATCGCCATATCCACGAAGTGAATGATGATGAGTGGGCGAAGCTCCGGAGGTAATCTGGTAAACCGTGAATCCTACGTAGATTTTGCCCACTCGATCATCATACAAAGATGTGACACAGAAACACGGGAAACAATGCGCTGTGCGGAGGCTCGCGCCTCTGGATCGGTGGTGGCTTGAGCTTGCTGCCAGTGCTGACGTCTCGCTTCGGCCTCGCGGGCCCTTAGCTGCGGGTACGCTTGTCGACGAGCCCACGCCGCTTCCGCTTCGCGAGCTCTCACCGCAGGGTCTTGACGGCGAGCGCGCGCTGCAGCCGCTTTGCGAGCCCTCCGCTGCGCCGCCGCCTTTTCTTCTTCGGTGTTCATAGTAGCAGGGTCGCAATATCGAAGTGCATTGAGTGTCGACCGGCGAAAGAGAAAGGAAGCGTGCCAAGAGCGAGTGGAGCGAGCGCCGCAAACGAGTCTTCTTCGGTGTTCATAGTAGCAGGGTAGCAGTATCGAAGCGCATTGAGTGCCGACCGGCGAAAGAGAAACCGCCATCTAGTGGGCGCCATTCAAATCAAACGAGAGCACAGCGGCGCCTCTAGCGGGAGCGGCGAGTACTAGCGTGGCTACAACGGCGCGACGGGGGACAAGTCTCGACCCTAAAGAGCTTCGCCCCTAAAAAATGATGAGCCATTCCATTCTATGAAGGTGGATGACCAGCGAAGCGGTTTGGCACACGACGGAGAGCACACGACTTGCGTCGTCTTGCATGGCGAGCCGCTTACGGCTGGCCTCTCGGGAACGATGTTCATCGGTGTTTGCTGCCCGCCGCCGCCGACTGCATTCTCGCATCTGTTCTCGCCGTCGCTATTCGTAGGCACGCTGCTCCTCAGGAGTGCGCACTACACGCGGCCTCCCCCTTAAGACGAGAGAAGTGAAATTCGAAATGGAGAACGCCAACTTGTCGTGCCGACAACGCACGACGGTGCCGCCGCCGCGGGAGAGCGGAAGGAAACTAAGCACGCACGACTTTGGAACGACGACAAAGAGAGGGCGGTGTGAACGCAGTCATGGCCGACGCGGGCCGCACAGTCGTAAATCTTTCAGAAACGTTCATTATCTACCAGAGAGTCTAGTGATCTTGAAAATGGTGCCTATTGATAACAAATTTACTCAAAATGCATATCCAAGTGATGAGGCGTATAAGGTTTTGCTTAGAATGAAGTGATTTTGCATCAAATTCGGGAGATAAGTTTTTGCACATGAAAAATGCGTATAACCGTAGCCATAGACAGCTTGGCTGTAAAAAAGAAAAATGCTGAGAAACCGCTGCTCACTTTCAACATTCGCCGATTATTGTGATAATGCTGTGGCTACCGACTTCTTGTAGGCCCCTATACCTATTAGACATGCGCATTTGTCTATTTGTAAATATACGCGTACATGCGGCTTGTGGAGAAAATTCGTAAACTAGTGTACTACGTTTTGCCTCTTGTGATTCATAGAATTTTGAATGTGTTCCTTTCAGAATGTGTATGCACATCAATCGAGGAAAACGTGTTGGGCCATAAGGCCCGATGTGTCCATAGAAAAGCTATATGCCTGCACAGCAAGACGTCTGTACGTTTCCTACAGGTTGCCTATAACCCTTTTGTTCTGAACCCAGTCCTCAAAATTGCAACCAAGATGCGATAGCTGCAAATGAAAACCGTACGCATTCATGTGTGCTCATGTAAATAAAAGTACTTTTTTTTCTCATCTGGACAAACTTGGACGACTGTCAAGACACTCAAACATGTTGTTGCGCACACCTAGCCGTGACATTTGAGTAAGCACTTTCGTTAAGTCCGTATCGCACTAGTCTGTGACAGGAACTGACTTGAAGAAGTTTAAGGTCGCAGGGATTTTTCTGGTAAGAGGAGGTTACATAGGTGAGAATGACAGTCACATTCAAAATACTTATCCGACTACAGTTAATCATTGGAAGCAAAATGAGCACAGCGCGGAAGGCGCGGGACATAGGCGCTGACATGTATGTCTTTCTTTGTGCGTTAAGCGCCGTTCGTGTCTTTCTTTCTTTGTACCCATCTTCCCTGCTGCACTCGTTTCGCCATTAATTTACGAACCTGGCCTAGTCTCATCCCTGATTGCTCGAAGACCCCTTCTGCCTGTTAACCTCTGTCTTGTGTGCATGCATAACGTACCGACCTTCTGACCAGAAGAGTGTGCTTCTGATACCAATTCCAGGGAGCGAACCGAGACAATAAACATTTAGAAATTCCGTCAATACTTGAGGTCGCAGATTTTTTTTCGCGGCATTGCGCCGATATCGTTGCACTTTCCTTTCCGCCAGTGGCGATACAATTGCAGGCAGGCACGATACGATGTCGGTGGCGCAGGCTTCTTCGGAGTCTCGCCCTGAAGAAGTGCGCGCTTTTGTACATGACATGCGCCGGCTTCAGTCAAAGGTATCGGCTGCAAAGTGCGCGCCGACGGAAAGGCGGCGAGGTTTGTAGTGTCGGCTCGCGAGAAGATCGACATTCGCGTGTATTCGCGAGTCCGGTTTAATCCGGCACTAATCTCCTTGAGCGGATTATCGTTATCCGGCCGCTCTGCTCTTGGAGTTCGTGTCCACCTCGGAGCGCCCGGTGCAGCACACTCGAGCCACGATAGGCAGCTTAATATCACACTTTCTTTTTTAGCTCTCTTAACATATCTGCGGATTCTACGACGCCAGTAATCGTGTCGTTATGCGAGAAGGCATCCGCGTCGGCGCGCAAGGTCGAACGCAAACAGACTTATTTAAAGGCGGTGTGCGGCACCACACGTGCAAACGGAATTAAGGGTTCACACGCTTGTTGGCCTTAGCGACTGATTTACGCCGTGTTTGCAGTACCCGGGTGGTGATAATACGACACCGTCGTCGTAAATAAGGAGTCTTGTTAGCGTGCCCCGGGACGGAGTCGGAGGCTGCCGTGTCGAATCGGCTTGAATTCGCCCGCTATCGTGCCTACTTGGCGGCTTTTGTTTGGACGGCGTCAATCCTTCTACGTGCTATAGGCACACGCAGCCTTTCTATCTGGGAGGTCTGTTGAGTTCAGCCACTTCGCGTCCGTCGTGCCGACCGACGAAATTTTTGTTTTGGTTGCGTCGGCTCCCGGAAATGCGTTTCCCACACGAACGTTTTCGTTGCGCTCGAAACGCGAAAGAGACAGAGGTCAGATCTCAAAGCAGTGTTCCAATACTCGCCGCATACGGCAAAGACGATGGCTAATTAAGCCACCAGTGGCTATCTCAAGTCTCGTTCCAATTGATTCTGAAGAAGACGTCAAAAACGCAGCTTCGTGAAGGCAACATCGAAGTAAAAATGTCACAGTTTCGTCCTAAGGGCGAAGCAATGAATGCGATAGCAACACAGCAATGTCATACGAAGTAAGGTGAGCGGCTTTGGTAGCAATATGAATTGTAGTAAACATGAGCTGATTAAGTAAGCAGGTGTGCTGCGGCGTAAGTAGACCGACATGAAGAGAGACTCGATGACCACGAGAAGGCGCGTGTGAAACGGTGGTGTTGATGAGAAGCGCTGCCCGTGGGCAGCGCGTGCGAAGGGACACACCTGTAGCGCTGCACTGCCGATCCAGGCAGCATTGCATGTGTAGCGTGCGTTGGAAAATGTGGTCCTACTATTACTAACTGAATAAACAAGCGTGCACATGGTGTGAGGGCGCACAAACAAACATGAATAGATCACACGGAATGACTGCAGACAACGACTGTCAAAACGCTGGCAGCAAGCGCATACGACGCCGCAGCGGGCGAAGGTACGTGCGGTCTATCGCTTCAACGGAAACTTAGCGGCGAATGCACAGCGCATACAAAGGTCAGAGCCGTGTGGAGATAAGAGACGGTGCGGGCGAGCGACGAGCGCGGTTGTTGGCAGAGTAGAAGTGCGCCCCCCCCCCCCCCCCCCCCCCGCTCCCTCCGGCGCTGGCTTCCCGCTTCCTTGCTTGCGCGTGGGAGATTGAGTGCGTTCGCTCTCCGTGATAGCGCGCGTCCCCGCACGCTTCCGCTCGGGCATACGGCGCGCGGCGAAGATTTTATCTATACGGAACCTCACGGCGACAGCGACGGCGACGCCGACGGCAGAAATCCGGTTGAAGTGTCCATATAATTGCTATCGCAATAAAAACGATACAGGCTTCCTCGCTGTACAAACAAGATGGCAGCTGAGCAGAGGGCTTAGAAACTCAGCGAACCCGCCGCGGTGGCTTAGTGGCTATTGGTGCTGCGCTGATAAGCGCGAGGTGGCGGGATCAAATCCCGGCCACAGCGGCCGCGTGTCGATGAGGGCGAAAAAAAAAAAAAAAAGCCGAGTGTCCCGTGCATTTGGGGGCACCTTAAAGATCCCCTGATGGTCAAAATCAATCCGGGTTTCGGCACGTAAAACCCCAGCATGTTGACAAGCTTCAACACGCCGTGTTAGGGTGTGTAATGGCATAGCACGCGCGCTGCTGAGCTGCCCGTAAAGAGTGGAGCCAGGGAAATTGCATCATTTTCATATTTGCAGCACTAACGTCTTAATAGTGAAAGAAATGTCGTGTGACCTTTGCTTGGGCGCTGTAATTCTGAAAAAAAAATCTGAAATAATTTAGTGAAGAAAATAGACTTCATTTGAGCAACTTTGGCGGTTAAATACTATCTGTCTTGCCTACAGCTAGGGCATACGTAAATATATAGAATACTTATACATAAGTATATGCGGGGACCATCACGACGACGGCGACGTAGAAAATTTGCCTGAGGTATTGCTGCTATCGAAGAAAAAAACTGAGCACCCGATTCGATACGGACAGCGTTTTTGTCTAATGTTCGTATTCGATTCTACTTGGAAATTGTAGTATTTGAACACCCCCATACGTATTTGAAGCACACCAGCGGTGCAACTTTCATGTGTACTGCATGTCTTTTTAATGAGCGCGAGTATATGCGGCACATCTGCCAACCACCTCGGCATGTTTGCTCGAGTCATTTGAAGGATCTTCACGCCTCGTACGCTGGGCAGGTCACTGTCGCTTTGTCGGCAGCGTTGACGCGAGCAAACTGGAAGGGTGACGCACCAGTCCCGCCTAAATCATGCATGCCCCTTCGGCGTCGCTTTTAGTTTTGTTAAAAATGTATTGGCGCCTCGAGGTGAAGAACTCGGCGGCTTCCTTTAGTGCGACGTACTACCAGCCTTTTTCATTACGCGCCGCGTTGACGCCGAGTGACCCCGACGAGCTAGTTGGTGGCGCTGAACCCCTGCCATCCCGTATTCACCTTCGGGTGTGAAGGTGCGAGCTTGCGCCGGCAGTGAAGGCGTGCCTCAATTATAAGGCATCTTGAAGCTTTTCGTGCTCGCGCGTTAACTATAACTTTAGTTTATGCGCGATACATGAAAAGGAAGAAAACTTTTATCTGTGAAAATACGTTTATATTAGTGGTTGCAGTAAAAGAACAGTGTAGCGAGAGAGAAAGAGAGAAACGAAGGTAGGAAAGGCAAGGAGGTTCTTCCGGTTTGCTACCCTGCACCGGGGGAAATTAAAGACGGAAATTAAAGACGGAAATAATAGCGGAGAGGTCAAGCAAAGGCCCGAAAATAAAATAGAGGAGGTGGGGAACGTTGGTGATAACTATAGTCTCTCTAATAGGCCACTCGAACGCAAAAACTTCAAGAGTGCCTTGACCGACTTGAGGTGCGACGACTGCATAATCCTGCGTTCCAGGACTGTCTGCTCCGAAAGTGGCCGGTTATCAAGACGGGCCGGCGCGGTCGCGAGTTACTGCCTGCGTGTGCCGTGTCGGGGACACGGGTAAAGAACGTGTTCAATAGTTTCCTAGCTGCCACAGTGGTCACACGCAGCACTATCTTCCCTTTTGATACGGAAAGCAAATGACTTGGTAAAAGCAGTGGAAGGACTCTGGAAGGACTCTGGTAAAAGACGGGAATCCAGTCGATGTAGACGTGTGTGCTGGAAGCTAGGTGTGTTCCATAACGATTGTGTGGCATCGTTTGCAAGCATTCGAAGTTTCGCTATATACTGCATGTGTTCTTGACAGCGGAATTGGTTCCTGCACGCCGTCTTCATGAGCAGATCGAGCAGTTTCATCGGCATGTTTGTTGCCCATCACACCACAGAGGCTAGGGACCCACTGAAATGTGTCGTCCTGTTCTTGCTCGGCGAGGCTATGAATGAGCTCTTGGATTTCTAGAACTAACTGTTCGTACAACAGATACAATGTCGGGATCACCTGTGAGCTGCGGGTTACGTTTTGAACGCGTTTTGTGCCATATTTAGTCAGGACACGCTATTCACATTTTCCTCCTGATAAACGCTGTCGACGCATTAGAATTGAATATGCCTCCCTTCTAGCACTGACCAAAGATTTAAGATGGATAGCATACGAAGACCCACTGAAAACACAAGTGATTAACAACAGATAAACCATGCCATTAAAGATGATGCGATGAGATGTAAGATAAGATAAATCTAATAACTAGATGCATGCGTACGTTGTGATGTGCATCATGTGAATAATCTGTAAACAAGCTGTCTTGTGGCTCTCTCAAAGAAAGGGACCGAGAGCGAAGAAAAAGGTACGCTAATCAAAGGGACATGTTCGAATCTGTGCGAAGTGAAGCTTTCATTAATTGTTAACTATATGCTATTAAACTAAATACGATGCTTACAATTATCTTCGTTATCATTGTGTGCAAAGTGTAATGTAATGCAACGATTACAATTAATGCACCACACAGGTGGCAACTTTATTGTCATGTAATGTTTGTCGGCACACACTACACCGTTTCACAAGCAACACCGAAATGCAACTAGCAGTTCCTGCAAATGTACACTATGAGGCGCAGGTGCAGTAATGTCACGAGGGCGAACGCAATGTTTCATATTCGTCTCGAGAATGTTGAAGAGAGGCGTATGGCCGTCAGAAGTATACGGCGCGAACGACAGATTGGGTTGCACAATATTCGGCCGCTTCATTGCTGCCCCTGTAGTCTAATGAACTGGGCTAGTTGTTGGACATTCATGATTGTGTCGGGCTTAGTATTACAAATGTAATACTGAGCGCAACACAATCATGAAGGTCCCATAGAAACTGGTACTCATGCATGGATTTTTCCACTTGCCACGTGCTGTGACGCACGCACCAATAGTCTCAGAGATCTACATGGCTTTGACACGACAGCCGTATTCACGCCCAGAAATTTTCGACGTTGCTCCTTTGGCATTCTGTTGAGCGTCGCCGCAGTACACCAGCGTTGCTCAATGGACAGCACTTTCAAAAAATGTCACAGTTTCGCCCTAAGGGCGAAGCAATGAATGCGATAGCAACACAGCAATGTCATACGAAGTAAGGTGAGCGGCTTTGGTAGCAACAACACGCAGAACTGTTGTCGACGCCATCGGCGTTTTGCCCGCGTTAGCTCAAAATGCGTGCGGCGTTGGTGACTGTTGCTGGAGCCTCTGATATAAATAGGCACTTGGTGCCGCAGCTAAACGTCGCCTCCCTTCCCTCCCCCTCCCCCACGGCCTCTCGCGCGTCTGAAGAAGGCGCGTTTGCTCTACATATATGGTGATTGTAAAGGAGGAAAGAGACGCCTACTTCTGCAGCCCTTAAGGAAGCACGGCGCAGAACGCGCGTTTGTTCTCCGCCGTGCGTTCACTCCCCGTGAAAGAGCGCGTCCCTCGCGCCCTTTCACTCGCACATACAGCGTTCGGCGGCGCGCGGCCACGATTTCATCTCCATTGACGTCATACGGAACCTCACGGCGACGGCGACGGCGACGGCGACGGCGACGGCGACGGCGACGCCGACGGCAGAAATCTGCTTTTGAGTGTCCATATAATTGCTATCGCAATAAAAAGTTGTCGCAGTTTCACCTGAAAGGCGAAGCATCAATTGCGATAGCAAATTTGTAGAGAGCTATACGGAGTAATGATAGTAGCTTTATCAGCTGTATAAACTTGGACATGCAGCAGCACCGGCAACACGCAGAACTGTTGTCGGCGCCGTCGGCGTTTTGCCCGCGTTCGCACAAAATGCGTGCGGCGTTGGTGACTGTTGCCGGAGCCTCTGATATAAATAGGCACTTGTTGCCACAGCTAAACGTCGCCTCCCTTCCCTCCCCCTACCTCCTCCCCCACGGCCTCTCGCGCGTCGGAAGAAGGCGCGTTTGCTCTACATATATGGTGATTGTAAAGGAGGAAAGAGACGCCTACTTCTGCAGCCCTTAAGCGAGCACGGCGCAGAACGCGCGTTTGTTCTCCGCCGCGCGTTCACTCCCCGTGAAAGCGCGCGTCCCTCGCGCCCTTTCACTCGCACATACAGCGTTCGGCGGCGCGCGGCGATGATTTCATCTCCATTGACGTCATACGGAACCTCATGGTGACGCCGACGGCGACGCCGACGGCAGAAATCTGCTTTGGAGTGTCCATATAATTGCTATCGCAATAAAATGACATGGCCCTGTATTCCCGAAACAAAAAACAGTTCTTGCAGTTGAACTTGCGGTTGAAAAAGAGCAGGTGCCAACAGGTCGTCATGCTGAGAACATAAAGAAACTATGCCAGCCAATGACAAAGGTCTTATGGAACAAAAGCTGTGTTACTTTCTCTTCAGATGACTTTTTCTTCTTCTGCACTTTTTTATTTCTTCTACTGCCCTGCGAAACAAAGTGACACCAAATATTTGAATTCATTTAACTAGCATATTACATTCAACCGCACTGTCAGAAGCTATTTGTGCATGACAAGTAGCAGTTATTTTACAAGTTAGCAGTTACTTGCCAAGTTAGCAACTATTTGTGCTGCCTTAACAATGACAAGAGAAAGCATGGCCTACGCTGGTTCCCACCACAATAGGTTTTGACAGCGGCGCTGGCTCAAAACTTCGTAACAATGATTCGCATTTGATGCACGCATTAAGTAACAAAAATATCGTATGCGTAACGGTCACGCACGTTTGTAGCACTCGTCGCACGGACTCACGAAAGCAGGTAACGCCTATGTCGACGCTTCCCAAGGCGTGCTGTCCGTAAAGGGCAGGTATCGGTCTCCACCCTTGTATCGAAGGGTTCGGCGTCGACTCGCCCCTGTACAATGGCCTCTCCTCTCGATGGGCAGTAACCCTAAATTAATGGCGCTCGATCGCTCCGCCACGTGATACGTGCCAGCGTGGTCACGCACAAACCGTCAAACTGCGCTGCAGTAAACCTCCTTGGTCTCGTATCGGCGTTAGCGCTAACAGTTGCGTTCAGCACCGAAGGAAGCTGCGTGGTACTTAGTCCATGTAGGCACTGCACCGGCTTCGCTGCCATAAGTTCACGAACACGCAGACGATCAAGCTATAGAGATCACGAATGGAGCCGTCATATAAGCGCCGCGGCAAATATACCAAGATGCACCAGCTCTCACGTCATCTATGACACATGAACGACAATGTGTGCAGCCTGCCTGATTGCGGCGGCTGCAATTATTTCAGTTATCACAACAGTGTCACGACCCTAGCCTCAGTTGCTGTGAAGGAAATGAAATGGCAATAGAAGCAAGAAGAGATGAAGGCACGCTAGATCCCTCTCCCGATTGTGATGCACCGAGCTTGGCGGGGCTCGAAGCCGATGCTTGAGGACGTTTGCACCTTCGAGTTCGACCGCGGACGAGTGTAGTTAATTGGAGCAGTTGGAAACTTATCGATCTAGTACATTCTTGCCTTGCGACAATTGACCGGTGGTGCTGTCACGTTACGTGAATCGCGTATTTCCAATTATGCTTCTTCTGCTTGCTATGGTGTGTGTACTCGGTCTGAGGTTGACCTTGGAAAGCTTCAGTGCAAAGTGCCCGTAAAAGACACCGTAAACACCAACAGCCACATCTGGACGATGGCGTGCGCGGTTCGATGCCCGTTAAGCGTATCAACGAAATACAGAAGAAGCGAATGTTTGTCGCCCTTTAACCTCTTATACGCACATGTTACTTTTCAGCCGCTTTACGATTTGACGCCAACACGAAAAGGAAGATCATATAGGTCTTCCGTATGAGGTGGAATCTTCTTTTCACACGAATACTGCGACTGGTGGAGGTCACTGTAATCGTAAAATATTCTGTCAGCAGGCGCGAAATTTTTCTTTTACTACTACGGTATATGGTGAAGCATCTGAAGTACAATATTCTGCCTCCACTTTTCATGCTTAAGTGTGCGATTTCAGGCTTAAGTTATGTTTGATGCAATAATTCTACCAAAAGCGTTAACCGCCAGTGATTGAGTGATTAAATTTTATTTTTGCCTCCTGTTACTTATTGCTACGGTGTGGTATACATGTATATCATTCCTCTCAGAGAAGTGAGATAATTCTATCTTTCTTTCACTGCAAAAGTATAGTTATAACTATAGTTTGGCAGTGAAACTGGGTTCGCACTGGTCATCATCGGGTCATTTGCCTATAGCGCATCATATATGGCGCATGAAAACAAAGCTTTGCATCCTGTCACCGGTGGACATCGAGATTACGCCCGAGCGGTAATTTGCAGGTGCCGGCCTCGCAGTATGACCTCTGCGCTGTCGTGAGTGAGTGAAATAACTTTTATTACAGGTCCGGCGAGGACGCGAACTCGTCGCGCACCCGGCTAGCCCCACGTCGGGACCGGCAGGTCTAGCCCACCGGCCCGGTCGCGGGCACGCGGGACAGCCAGGATTTCAACATTCGCGCTTGGCAATTTGTGCAGGGTGCCAAGTCCCTGCGTGTACAGTCCGTGACAAATATTTGTGGGACATGTGTTCTGCGAAAAAGCTTCTGAATTCTCCGTGAAGTCTCGGCCCATAGCTTCATTATTGAAAGCTTCTTTCTATAACAGCCTATATATGCGTCCGGCGCAGTGTACCATTAAGATAACATCGCCACGCCTTAACAGACCAGATATTTACATTCATCGTGGAACTCTTGCGCCGTAAACTTTTTCGTCCGGCTGTACTTTGCAGGATAGGGGCAGAAATACTGTAGCAGACGAATATGGTGCTGCGCGAAGAAAGTAAGTTGCTCTTTAGACAGATGACAGCGTTCGATGCGAGAGTCTGATTCTGTCACTGTAGACAAGTCCACCGCTTGCATGGAAAATCGCCAAGTATTCAGAGTTATTTAGTAACCGTCGCAGAACACCGATTATAGCGATCTAGTTTGCGTATTAGAATGTTTTTTTTTCTGCCGAAATTCTTTAAATGCACCATCAGAATACTTTCTGCTTGTTTGGCAAGGGTGTTGGTTTGCGCAAACAAAAAAATTAAGCAAGTTTTACGCGTTTGTAAAACGTTAAGGCGAAAGCCTGATTGCATAATTGGCACACTTTTTGTCACGATTAAGGTGTGTTTATGAAGAATTGTGGCAACTGTTCATCAGAGCGCATGACAGAACTCACTGAAATCACCGCACCTACTGGTAGTGGGCCAGTGCCGTCAGCGCCTTCGCAGAGGGAGAGGCAGTATGGGAACGCGGGCATGATGAGCGGCGTCGGAGGAAGCTGTGGAAAAAAGACGACGGCGAACGCGCTAGCAGTGGCACGAGCGCGTCTGTGTAACCACGTGACGTGTGCAATCAGTCACGCACTAGGCACACCCTTAGTAAGCCAGAACCGTGGAGTCACTAAATTACTTCGTTTACAGGAACCTCCCTGAGAAATGTGACGTCAATCCGATCATTTGTTGACGTTATTTTAATCTTCGCGGCGTCGGCCACATTACGTCACTGGGCAGTTTCGGCAAAGGTCACCACCAAGGTCATCGCAAAGGTCACCGATAAGGGCACCGCCAACATAGCCACCTAAGGCTTTTTTCGCCTTTATACTGCAAGAAGCGTCAGGGTGAACAACAGGCAGCCAGCTGGGACCTTCGGCACGTGACAGGGGCTTTGTTACATCCATCCGCTTTGTTACAGCTTTGTCCTCTACGTAGCTCGGGCACATGAAAGGACCTCGACCCTACTTTCTTCTGACGATCAACCTGGCCATCCGTCAGTTCTTTGCGAGGACTCTCAAGTCTTGCGATTGGGCGACAGCGTACTTTCTGCCTACTTTGACCATGCCGTGAACCCATACGGTACAGGCTTCGTGCTTCTTCCACGGCGGTGTTTAGCGCGCGTGCCGCCAGATGATGAAGGTGTTCTTTGCGCCGAAATAAGGGTGTGCCGGGCGTAGGCGGCTGTGGCCATCTCCAAGGGGGTAATCAAATTAGGAGCAGTGTGGTGGGTTCTGTGACGGGCAGAAAAGGGGGTAGCATGGTTGAACTGGTGGTGGGGCGGGCATAAAGAGCGGCACATTCTTATTCTTGGCGCATATGCGCGTTTGGTCCGGCCTAATGGGACGCCAGGTGATCGATTCATTTGGCCCGGCGACGCTGCTTCTCGCCCTGCTGTTCGCCGTGGGAGGCTATGGCCCCCTTCTTAGCGGCACCAGGCTCGTGACCACGCTGTTGTTCTTCCTGGTACGCCGCTTAATTGTATCCTTTAATGCCTCTTGTATTGGGATTTATAGGGATATATTGTAGAGGCGTTTCTTAATGTTGCCCGCCCAAGGGCCACGATCGAGATACGAGCTGACATCCAGCCATATGCCTTGCTGCCGGTACACCGAACCAAGAAAAAAACAAATAAAATAAAATAAAGACAGAGAGAGAGAGAGAGAGCAGCGTGAGCGCCGATAGCTTGGGGACCCAGCGAAGGTGGTTTTATCGACTGCGTCGAAAATGTGATGAAAATTCTCTTTGAGAAGGTGCGTACACCATTGCCGATTGAAAATGCGTACACGCCTTTAAAAGCATGCGCTACGCGCTGCTCTTTCGGATGGCGTTGAAAATTTTAAGCGGGATGTTACCGAGCCCGCGAGGAACCATTAATCACTAAATTCGAACATTGTTAACGCTTCCAAGATACTATAGTCATAAACAGGCAACTGACCAATTACGCGTAAACGTACCATGAGGTAGGGCTATTGTGAACCACGAACCACTATATGTTGGAGAATCGATAGACACATCCGTGTGAGATATGCCTGGGTGAGTATGTGCAGACAAATTCAGCGGCGGCGCGCGGTGGGGTTCTTCGGAGGGAAGGTGAGTGTGCACGTGACTTCTTTTGTGGCCACCGCACCTCAAGGCACGAATGAGGGTAGTGCTCAGGTTCGCCTCGGCGTGCATCGCCCAAGCAAAAAATGTTTCCCGCCTTCTATACCCACCCACATACCCAGGAGTGTGAGCAGCGGCGTCCGCAGCTTTTTGAACGTTGTATACGAGGTGAGAAAATCAGCACCCATCGCAACGTGCCAGACTAGTGTTAACGCTTACGCGGCGCTCACATGAATGATGAATGATTACTGATGAGCGGCACGATGACCTTTCATACCTCGGTGCCACGGGAACAGGCGATGTCCGCGAATGACCATGTGCTGAAAGGTTTGAAAGATTGATGGAGCAGAATAAGGTCTGACGCGTTGTAACATCTCCCCCCCCCCCCCCCGCCCCCCTATGCACATTACTGATTTTTAATATTTAGCTTACTTATGTTATTCTTTATTTTCTGTTTTGTACTTGCGCTAGCACTTCTGATTCAATATTGCATGTCTACTTCCGTATTCATCCTTCATATCATGTACCCACTCCCATGCTATAATGCTTCGGTGCTGCAGGGTAACCTGTAAATAAATAAATAAATAAATAAATAAATAAATAAATAAATAAATAAATAAATAAATAAATAAATAAATAAATAAATAAAATAATGCAGCACGAGGAACTCATGACTTGATGACACGAAATCTCCTTACTAATGGCGAGTATATATAATCACCAGAATGACAGCGCCGATAATAATTTTCAGTCCAATAATTAACCATGCTATAACTACATTAATCTTCATTTTGTTCATTAGCCGGCTGTAACTGCTTCACTGTTAATATAGCTCTTACACCAAACTATAATGAGGGCGGCCACCATCAGCACTTGGTTTTACCTGCCGGTCACCCTGACAACTCATTGACGAATCACCGCGCTGCTCAGCTTTGGAGATGTGACGAGAAATGGCACATGCAGCATGACTTCGCCGCCATCTATGTACCGTTTCAATATATTGTTTTGTATTGCGAGAATCAGTGTTGCCTTTCCGTGATCCGTCATTGCTCTCTGCGCGTCTATAAGTTTCGGTGTCCCGGCTATATTGCGCCATTAAAAACCATACATCATCATTGTCATTATCGCCATCATCGTCGTCATAATCATCATCATCATCATCATCATCATCATCCCGGCTATAGCTCAGTCAGTAGAGCACGAGACCCTTACTCTCAGGTTCACGAGATCAAGACTCACGTTGGGCACATACGTCGAGACCTACGTTCGAGGACTCAACCATGACAGCCATGAACGACATAGGCACGGCTTAGAAAAGACGAGATTTCTTACTTGTTCCACTGAAACTGCGTTGTAGCTCCGGCCAACCAAGCGCTTTCGGCGCGTGAACCACAGTTCCGACCACCAAGTGCGCGCCAAGGGCTGTAGTTCTTCCAGCGGCCACTGATAAGCGCTCCAAGGGATAGATACAGTCGAGCGCCTCTAGAACGAAAGCCTCTATACATCGAAATGACATGCATAACAAAGGAATTATTCTGTCCCGGTTCTATTGTGAGCTGAGCGGTGCGCGTTCTTCACAACGAATTCATCTGTATAATGAATGATTTTGGAGGCCCCAGCACTTCGTTATAAAGGCGTTCGACTGTAAGTAGACAGAGCTTTATAGAGAAGAATCCGGCTGTGGAACTATACACCAAGCACAGCAAATGATGAAATCAAAAGAGGAAAGTTTTATGATAACTGAAAGGGCAGTGCACTGCTTTTGAAATCCAGATCAAGATGGCTGAAAACACGGTGTTATAGGAGAAAACTTGCCGATGACGCTGCGCCGAAGCCATTGATAAGAAATAGCACTGAAGCTGGAGAGCGATGTCTTGTTAGCATATTTGCAGCACCCTGTCAAAGGTGAATGAGGACGCAACGGCTGTATCCGAGGCCCTGGTTTTTAAATAATAGCGCAAACGTGAATGAATCTGTGGGAGAGGATAGTAAAACATGGTTGGCATAACTGATGGCGTAAAGGTAGGGAACACACAGAATGAAAAGAATATTACTCTTTAGGACAATTTAGGACTTTTCTGTGAAATTAACAGCTTTAGCAATGTTGCCCCTGTTCCAGAATGACATTAGCGCAAGTTTTTAATTGGTGCAAAGTCGGGAAGGCGGAACTAAACATCACCAAATGTAAAGTCTTACGCTTATGTTGTTCTTGTACGCTCCCTTCTTATTACATTCTGCAAAATTGCTGTCTTGAATCAGTGACGTCCTATGGTTACTTTGGTATCCTCATAACTTCTTCGCTTACTTGGCCTTTACATGTCAACAAAATAGTGACCTTAAAACACGCTCGGATACATATGCCGAAATTTTCACTATGCCTGAATTTTTGTTAAAGATTTTTGTGTACAGATCCTTGATCCACAGTAATCTTGAATATGCTGCCCCATTTCGAGACCCTAGCACTCACACACTAACTAAAACACTTCAGGTCGTCCAAAACAACTTTGCTGGTTTTATATTTCGTAACTACAATGAAGAATTCGGTCCAACTTCCGTCCCTTGACTCTCGCCGTAAATGAGCTCGCCTTCGTTTATTTCGCAAAATATATCCCTCTCCTAACTAGCGCATGCAACGTCGTCCTGGCGCCTCCTCACATATCTCCCCGCATTTATCTTGCATGAGAAGTTGGAATAATTTTATGCAAGACACTTTAATCTTTAATTAACCGGACCACTCAGGACTGGAACTGCTGACACGGACCAATCACCTCGACTGTTAACCACGCCCATTTTAACAATGCTTCAGCTAACATTGTATTGCAGGAACCTAATAATGCCTGCAGTTCTTTTTTCCTCATTGCATACTCAATTAATGCTTTTGGTCCTGATGGTAACCCAAATAAACGAATAAAGTTTTTGAAAATTTGGTGGCTTGTTAACATGAACCACGCAAGAGCGTGGTTCATCTGTGCCCATCCATTCGAGCGATCAGGCTAAAATAACAGCAATGGCGCGTAACACCGCGTTATGCCTTCCAGCGCTATGCCTTCCACCTCTTCGAATGCATCCAGTCGACGCGAAAATAAGTGAAGGGGGTCCCAGTCGTGTCAATGGAGTGCAAACACTCTACCGAGACCACGCCGTTGGTTATGGCGAATAGCTACAAATAACAGTCTCGGTGACAACAGCGACTGTCCAGTTTCAAAAAGGCTGCTCACAAAAATCTATACATATATCCAGTCTATCCACCCATCTATCAAACCAAGCAAACAGGTTAACCAAAGTGCCACAGCGCGGAACTTCGCACCATGGCTGCCATTTCTTCAAAGGTATCCACAACGACCCCCAACTTGTAGACATCGCGCGTTTGCGCCTCGGCGCTACGGAGTCACGTGATCCTCAGCCGGCACGAAATGAAGTATACAGGGGTCCCAGTAGGGGTGATGGGAGTGCAAACACTACACGGACCCCGCCGCCTTCGGTTACGTTCGCACAGGTATGCACGCTCCGTGGCTGAGAGTTGAGCAAACTGCCCGAAGCCTGCCGCGGATTCCATTCCGCGACGTTCGCTAGCTAGGGAGCGTATGCCGCACTTCGGTGGAAAACTAACGCACCAGAGTTGAGTGCATCAGCATCGAGGGAGCCGCCGGTGTAGCTCGTGGGCTATGGTATTCTTTCGCTGAGTGAGAGGTTATGGGTGGTTCGATTCGTGGTTGCGCCTGTCAGCATCAGGTAACGAAATGCATGTCCGCCGCGTTCCGGATGCTGAGTATAAGATATCCTATAGGCGTTTGCTTATAACTATTCAGTAGACGATAGTCGATATAAATTGTAAGAGATTAAGTCATTTGACCGTATATAGCATTTATCTACAGAAGTTCTATATACAATACTGTATGAAACGTTCTAAGATCATAACTAGATCATAGACTACAGTGAATACATATTGTCTAGAGTTTGCCTTGGAAGTCCGTATATTTTGTTTATAGACTGTCCATAAATCATAAAACAAATTGCAATACACTTTCTATAGACTATCTAAATAAATTTTGTAAGGGGACTCGTGCCTCGAGCGGCCAGTCGTGTGGCAATTCTGCGTCTATTCGCGGGCTTCTTTCACACTCGTAAAAGCACATTTATGTAGCACGTATTGAGCAACAGAAAGTTGTATCGAGAGTTTTTCATGTTGCTCTACAACTTTCTCATTGACATTTTGATAATTAGGACAGTACTTCTCGAGTTAGATAATGAATTACAATTCTCAGCAACGAAAAAATTACTGGCGGCTACTCCATTGTACTGGGAACAATACACACTAGGTTTGCTTCGCGCAACGCCGTCCCTCTTTTTTAAAATCGTGCTACATGATAGCTGGGACAACCTGTATATATATATATATATATATATATATATATATATATATATATATATATATATATATATATATATCACACGGAAACTCCCCACTCATGTTCACTTTGCAAAAGAAAATAGGTTGCGTAAAGCAATCAGTCAAAGCTCTGACGTGGCGGCATGAGCCCTTGAGGCAGGTGGTGACGGCCGGGTTGTGAGGGGTTCATCGAAGCCTGGCCGTTTGTGCTGTGCAAACAGACGTTGATGCGTCTGCCTGCGTAAAATCAACAAACGTTTCTTCCACACTACGCCCTTG
This sequence comes from Dermacentor silvarum, assembly GCF_013339745.2. Taxonomy (NCBI): domain Eukaryota; kingdom Metazoa; phylum Arthropoda; class Arachnida; order Ixodida; family Ixodidae; genus Dermacentor; species Dermacentor silvarum. Next base: position 20,310,565 of record NC_051160.1, on the reverse strand, counting down.
TACTAGTGCATTTTTTTTAGTTTTACTTATTTTCGCATTTTAACTTTTTGGAACCGTCTTTCGACCTGCCAGCAAGGATGGCCGACATATCGTACACAGTGTTTCCCAATGTATGCGAGCAGCGAAGCGAAGTTGTAGCGACCTGGCCGAACAACACATTTTATGTGGCGCTCAATGAGAGAGTCAAAGGAACTGCGAGTTTACTTTTTTTTACAATCTCAATTGCGTTTAGGCGCAATCACAGTCACAAGTATATTAGAATATTTCCGTGTGCCGAGTAGTACGGACAGTGTGCGTCCATCGCCCATCAGTTCACGTCACACGCGACAACTCCCTCTTTATGGCCTCTCGACATTCCAGTGGTCGATCACCAGCAAGATGGCGACGACGACGCGCCTAATCGCGAAGAGGTGGGCCAGGTCAGATTCGCTTTAAAAAAGAAGTAATGAACGTCCGAAAAAGAGTGTAGGCATCCTCCGGTCCACGCACGTTGTCGAGCACGCTGTATTTCGTCGTTTTCTCGATGTTAACCAAAAGTAAACAAAAATAATGACAGCGGTAATGAAACAACAGTGCAGCAACTTGGAGGCAACCTATAATTAAACGGTCAGTGTTGCTCCTTTGCCACCTCTTATGCTCGTTTGCCGTTTGTGCTTCGCGTATAGATGGGACTTTCGATAAAAATTCAATTTCTTAGTTTTTATTTATGCCTAAAATTCCGGGTTGCAGGAAATGCATATCGCTCATTATATTAGCTAGCCTAGAGGAGTACTGAAGATACATAACAAAACACGCTTTTATGTTTTTTGTTTCTTTCACCAGCAAAGTTTACCCTGCGTTCTAATACTCATTATTTGTATACCAGCCTTCTTTCTCAAGCCCTGATTGTTCCATGGCGCTAGGACTCAAGATTTTACTAGGATTTCCATGGAACCAGAATACAGATCATGTTTGTAACTAACGAGGACAAATACAACTTGCCTTTTATTCTCCCTGTTACACAATAATGGAAGACAAGTGGTTTGGTTGAATTTATCACGAGCGGGAGTTCCTTTTTTTTTTGCCCTCACTTGCCTATTTACGTATATATATGACGCTCGTGATTCGGTGGCTCAGTTTATCTACAGTTTCTTCATCCAAGTTACTTAGTATTAATTCTTGTCGACAACTTGGCGAGGCTTTCAGCAAAGCGGTCATGCGCACGTACAACAAATCACCATCGTATTGCTGCTTGAAACTCGTGAGTGTGTCTTAACATTCGACCAACAAAATTCAAGATTATCCAATATGGCGCAACACATAAAAAAAACTGCCCTGAGATTCGAAGTGCGAACTACTTACTGGAAGGTGGCGCCACGGTGACGCGAAGACGACGTTTAGAGAACGGAAGATGTCTCACGCTAACAATCATTCCGGTTCGTGATCACGACGTGTTATGATCTATCATCAGTTGCGCCCCTGATTCCTGACCTCGAGGTTATCCGATACACTACACAAATGTATCGTGCGCAGGATACGCACGAAGTTCTCACATGTGTTGCTCAAATTCATCTTTCTTCACACTCAACCACCAACCTACTCCACCGAACAAACGACTCCCGGTCTTACAGTCTCTTCGCGCAGCCCCACACCACAAGCTTGTCTAAATGTGCATCAAACCTGACATTGATTTTGAATCTGACAATGACGATCGATAGACGGCGCCCCCTGAGCTAGCCCCAGTAGCGCCCCCTGTATCGAGCACAATCCTGGAGCCCGTTCAGGCGTGCGCGAGCTGCCCTGCGCCCTATTTCGACTTCAAACTGAGATAACAGTTGTGAATGAGCCAGCATTCGTCAATCCAGTATTCCGGCAACGTGGTGCCTGTGGCTTGAATGAGGGCGCTTGAGAAAACCGGTGAGATAAGCAGGCACGGTCAAGAAACGCGCTTGAGTACTCAGCGAATGGTCAAATGTGTAAGACTAGACCAACGTTCAAAATGAAAGAAAAAGAAAACAAAAAGAGAAATGGAAAGCGAGCAGCCAGTTGTAGTCGTCAATCCAGTGGCACTGTGGAGTGAGCACTAAGCTTGCTCATGCGCAGAAGGCTGGCAATGATGAAGACCATTTGTAAGTGTCCCTGCCCATCTCAGAGGCATCGTTCTTGATAAACACCGCATATTTTTAATATAGCACCACACTGTCACTTTGAGAGCGTACTTTCATTAGACTAAAAACGATATAAAATCACATGATTGGTGAGTCATTATACTTCGGAAACCGAGGCGAAATAGTGGAACTTAAGTGTTTTAACGCGATTAGCATTCTCAGGGTACTTCACTAACGTTTCGGGAGCTGTCTGAGGATATATCTATGTATCTAACCACTTTCTCGCCAACTTGGTGACTGGATATGTAGCGGTGGGTGTGTGCCGCTGTTCACTGAACCTCACTGATACCTTATTGTACTACAGACACTACACCTACCACTTTTTATAGTGTCTGTACATGCTTAAACTGTATTAGAGTGTCACAGCCTACAATGGCACATGCTCACAGTGTAGCATTGTATTGATCCTTATGCAATGTAGTGCAACGCCTTCAAAATCTCATGTCTTGCCGATTAACTATTCATGTACCAGAGGAGCGTTGCCTAAGTAAAACGTTATTCGAATTGATAACTATACATACCACACGATATTCCACACAATTAGCCTCCTTAAAGCGTCATCGTATTAATGCGACCACCAGAAATTCTGGGATATGGTCAATTCCATACTTCAGAACACTCTATAAACATCATTAATTAACACATAACCTACCATTCACTTTGAACAAATGCAAAAATATCGAGAATTTCATCAGTAAAGAACTCCGCTCGTACTTTGTTCACTTGTAATGTATCGAATGTGATTATTATTCTGCCTTTGTGTATCGTTATGAGCATGAGTATATACTGTACGACCTGTTTCGTTTTATTAGCAAATGTTAATCTTCTGAAATTCAGTATCATGCTGCGTTGTATAGCTGGTGTAAGATTGTTTTGTATAGCTCGTACTGCTATACAAAGTGTTGTATAAAATTACGTGTGTTAAAGCTTTCGCAAATGTTGGTAACTCGCCGTAATGCAAATAATATTTCAGTCTTTCCGTTCGTAGCCATTCCGCTCATGAGGAATTCCAGCGATACGTGAATTATTCTACACGTGCACACACTGTTCGCTGTACTACTGCCTCGTCTGGCCTTTTGGGTCACGTCAAGTTACGTATATAGGTTTTAGCCAAAAATGACCATCCAGCATGTAAACTGGAGAATAAAATTGATTTGATTGATTGAACTTGTGAAAGATGTTTAGTTGTTTTGCAGCCCGGTATTCACATAACAGAATTTTGTTCTCCTGCAGAACCCATCCCACGATGAACATCGGCGTTGCGACGCTTAGCATTGAAGCAATGCATCGACACGCCGCATTGCAAACCTCCGAAACGTCTCATGTACGAGGCGTGTATGCAGCCGCGCTAGTGGCGCACCGACGGGGGAGTTTCGAGTGTTGTGGAGTGCGGCAGGTAAGGGAACAATTCTCAGCGTTCGCAGGCACCGACGCGCTACGCTTCTTGTCTCGGAGTAGTGTCCATATAATTCACTATAGGAGTGTCCATATAATTGCTATGGCAATAAAAAGAAGCAGAAGCTCACCGCGATTACGTCGGCAGTGTGTGACAATAATCCGACAGTGCTATAGAACAGCGTGCAGTGTCGGTGCTATTAAAGCGGCCGATGATATATAGGGTGTCTCAGCTAACTTTAACCGAGCTAATTAAAAAAAGAGATAAGTATACGTTGCAAGATACGATTATAAGACCGACGGTGTTCTGTAGTCACACCTCTGATGACATAGCACCGTAGGTCTTATAACCGTGAATCACATTGCGTTTTTATTATCGTTTTTCTTTAAGCAGCTTGGCTAACGTTGGCTGGGACACACGGTATGCTGGGATAGTTTTCGGGTCCCTTCTATAATTTCACTGTTAGATCTTGAACTGCCATTCCTGACGAATGACGCGTATTGAGTCTAGGAAGATTGTTGTGTAGAACTTGCGGAAAGGTTTAGGAGAATTCAATTCCCTTGATATTCTGCAAACAGAGACCAATAAAAATTTAGAAGAAGGATAAGACTGAAATGCCAACGAAACGCGCTGCCCGAAGGGGAAGTAGCATTGTGTAGTGCAAATCTGTTCGTTACGGACGTTCAACCAAACTCGCACAGGGCGTGTCCACGAAATGCGCTCACCTCTACTACACCGGATATATCCTGTTCGTGGGGGCGCACGAAAGAGACGTGAGTGTTCGCCTGGCCAATTGACCCAGACAGGCGACCTGCGAAGAATTTCGCCCCCACTTTGCGCGCGCTTTCAATTAAGGCGGCGGCATTGTATAGCCGAACGCACCAAGGCCGGGGCGTTATAAGCCCCCTCCCCCTTTCCCCTCAGCGACCGGTATTGCCCCGTGATCACTACCGCTTAATGCGGAGACATTCCGGGGCGTGACTTCGCTTAATGTAGCAACTGGAAGCTTTTTTTTTTTTTCGCTTTATGTCATTCAGCTTTGCGGGAATCGTGATGCATATCCGTGTTACACGCATGGAGGGGTTTTCCCAGAATGCTGTGTTGCGTTTTGGTCGTCAGCTGGGAGGTGAAATGAAGAAGGTTAGGAGCGAGTACTCTCGGAACAACGCGACGCTAGTATAAGGCCGAGTACACATAAAGTAGGTGTCCCCCTTAAACGTTCGTGGGATTTATAGAAACACCTAAGCGAATTGAGCTTGCAAATCACGCGGCGATCACTAGCGTATTTTAGCGGTCGATGCAAATCATTTAGTATCTAGGTGACCCAGGGTTTAATTGCTGGTTTATTGACAATGGTATGCAACGTTTTAATCATTGGCTCACACAGTGACCGTGAAAACTTCAACAATAATGACAATATAGTTAACCTATACGATTCGATTGTTTTACAATATTCTCTTCGTAAAGTGCCATAAACGGCACTTTTTCAAAATTATGAAATAGTTTTAATAGAACATTCGCAAAGCCATTGGCTATACTACGCATTTCTGTAACAAATATTACGAGATTTTTCATCACTTAGTGAAACATTTCATTGGGGGGGACTCTAATGGCTTTCATCTTAAGCACAACTTCCTTTCAAACATAGAGCAAGTAGACAAATTTTCATGCTCAAAACTGACCCTCCATGTTTTTTGCGTGCTGAATAATTGCAGCCATATTTCGAGAAAACACTCAGTCATGTATTCCAACAGTTCTTTTCCGAACAGAACAAAACATCGATAAAGTTCAAATTAACACTTCAACGAATGGAATTCCTCAGTTATCCTGTTTTGCTCGGTCGCATGGCATGTCCCGTTTCACAATTTGTTTTGATAGTACTTTGATTTCATTCCAAATTCCTTACGATATGTAATTGCAGTTTTATACGCGGCATTCGGATGTCTCCTCCTTCCTTCAATTCTGCACTCTCTGGTGCTCGTTTACATGAAGGTTGCGGCCTCTGTGAAGCGGACTGATTGCTGTTATAACTGTGCTACGTGAGGCATTCTTTATAAAGTAGCAAACGGCTGTTAAATAAGGATATCTACTGAAATTTCTAGGGAGAGTCGAGGAATCTTCATTCACTACTTCATTGGTAGCATACTCTCCTCCTGAAGCAGGTGAAACACATCGTCTGTATCCATACTGATGACTCCGATGTTGACATACCTTATACCTACATAGCTCAGCAGACGTCTGCAAAGACTAATGTTCACAGTTTGTTCCTATGCACAGCCTCAAAAAAAAAAAAAAAAAACTGCTCCTCGCTCCGATTTACTTTTTACTATATTATAGTCAATAGATTTGTCATGACCGAACCCAGCAACTCTCAATCAGTACCGCAAAACAGCCAGTTTGTACCTTTTTTATAAGTTCTATCACGCACTACTTCATAATTCTGACATCGCGCTTGTATATCGCACCTCATCCCGTTTATCAACATCATTATCAGCCTATTTTATGTCTACTGCAAGACGAAGGCCTCTCCCTGTGATCTCGAATTACCCCTGTCTTGCGCTAGCTGATTACAACTTGCTCCTGAAAGTTGGGCCTCATCCCGTTATAGCTATCCAAAGGCTGTTTATCCCCCTGTAGCTCTCATTACAGCTCGTCTTAACTCATGCTTCACACAAAACAGTGAAGGACTGCAATCATATTCCTGTCGAAGCCGTGCGGCCCTTCAGTCACACACCTTTCAATGCATTCATCGACAATATTTATTACCCGCTAGATATGATTGCCCCTCATGCATGTAATAACCCCAAACGGGGCATTTGAAGTATAAATAAACCAATTAATAAATAAATTATTTAATAAATAAATAATTTATTAATTCCGCATTTTGGAGTATGGTGAGTTAAGCACTGAGTAACCACAGAAATAAAGCGCTATATCCAATGCCGTGTTTTTACACCTCGTCATCAATCATGTGGTTTGACGGCTTTTTTTAGTTGTGCGTTTCGTATTGAAACGAAAGCTGTGCTGTGTGTTCGCTTCGCGCCTCTGCCTTACGGGGGTACGGCTCTGCACTGCCGCCGCGATCGGACCACGTGGGTTTTCTGTCGACGTGACGGACGCGGGAAAATCCCGGGATTCTAGTCATAGACAGCTTGGCTGTAAAAAAATACACAATACAACCATACCCCCATCACCATGAATTCACTTTCCCAGGACGGGCAGCGAATTTGTTGAGGCACAGAAGTGCAGCCCTGATTTAACTCATGTTTCGAATGCAACAGACGTCTATTAGACCTAGAATTTGTGGCTCAGCCTGGGGGGCTGGCCACCGCAACTGATACTCCGGCCATTGCCTGCTCTCTGCGCCCCCTAAGTTGTACACGGCTTGACCCGCGGGTATTCTTCTAGCAACAGCTTAACAAGACAGGCCGTTGTAGCTTACGCTCCCGCATTTGAAGCGAAACGGGAGAGGCATCGGTGGTGTGGTGCTCATGTCGACCTGTCTATATTTTTTATGGCTACAATTGTTAAGAAGCCCTGCAATAGTAGATGGAGGGTTTTGGTGGATAACGAGGGAGAAGAAGCATGTACGCGACCCTCCACTGCCATTAGGTGTGTCGCACCTTTCTTTTGTTAGCTATTTTGCCGCCACGATGTGGCAACTCCGTCTCCGAGTAAAGGTCGGTGCATAAGTTCTGAGCGCACATGCGGAGCTTTCTTCACTCGGTCTTTCGAAACGCACACTGCGTTTTCCAGGCTGTTTGCAGCGGTTCTGTGGTTTCAGCGCTCTTCTCCGGTAACAATGTTGCACCGTATCTGCTATTTTTCAAACTTTTTTTCTTCTGTGAAATAGGGGGTAAGGGGGGGGGGGGGGGGGGCGTAGAGGTAAAGTGGCGCCACCACACGGCAATGCCGCCACGCCATAGTTTGTTGGGTAACGTGATACGTGGAATATTTATTTTGCACAGCCATCGTTTTATTTGGCCACTAGCGACCGTGACACTCTCCCTTTTTTCGAACATAACTCACTGCTCAATTATCTGCTGCGAACCAACAGAAAGGAAAATTGTTATAGTTAATATTGCCACTGTTTTGTCATACTGAGACAGAAACCACGTGTGTCTGTCGGCCCTGCGCAGTCAGACGCACTCCTGGTTTTCGTGGAAAGGCAATCAACCGCTAATGCAACTTCCTGTGCAAATTAATTTAGGCAGTCTATACATGCTCTACAGAGACGCTGTATAATTGTTTTATATTTTTGTGGACTTCTCCTCCTCTCTGTTTGATGTCTACATAATGTATAAAGAAACTTTCCTTACTAAGTCTATTTAATTTGGTCCCCTTATTCACAAACTGTCCAACGGGAAGATTGTAGAAAGTCTATATAGGCATCAGCAGGTGTTTATGGACATCATAATAATGTGGCGGTCCTGTTGCGGTGGTGATTGTAATGTACATTGTTTCGACACTTACTCCTCCTAAGCGTCGTTTTCCATTGTGACCGAAGATGTGTCAGCAATAATCCATCGATTTTATTCGTCGTAGATACGATAACCAACTACTTCATGCACTAGTGGCCGCGTCCTTCCCGTAAAGTAAATGCTTGTTATGCACACGCATGAGAAAATCATTTTCTTCTGACCTATCCGCGAGCCTCCTCATTTCAACACAGAAGTGCTGTGTGTGGCACGACGTTCCTCGCTTGGTCCTTCTAGAACTTCTGTGCTGAAAGAAAGAATCTTACGGATAGCCTCGTAGATCCTTTTCCTCATGCTGTCCAACAAGCCTCCTCCTTCAAAACGCAATTGCTTCCAAACCTCACTTCGCTGCAATCACTGCAACACCGAGAAGCATGGCGCCCGATCTTACCGGTGAGTGGGCCGATCTTGCTGCAAGATGGCAAGGAGGACTGTCTACTACTCGGAGTAATTGAAACAAAATGGACATTTACGTGTGGTAGGCGCAAGCTAAGCGCAGCCAAGCGGCAGTCAACAAACACAGCGCGCATCTCAGATCGGAACGCACCGCAAGTCTTCAAAAGCCACAGTGTTGCGATGGCGTCACTTAGTTCGAATGAGACACCCGCTACTTGTCAAAAGCCGCACGTCGTTACAGTTAAAGTGCAGCGCAAAACAAAGAGAACCCGGAGGCTCATGCCGGCATCTCCACAAACCTACGTCACAACTATCTCGTCACAACTTCGGATTACATAAGATCAGCAATTTCACGCGTCAGTCGCCACGACTACACCAAACCACGCGCTGCCCTGCGGAGGCCATCATTAGCGGCATCACGATGAACAAACAGCGGATCACTCTAGATTGACCGCCCTGAACCATCGATCAGGAGCGAAGGCTTTTACTGACGGTCGTGACATAATCTCCTTCGCTCCTTGATATTCGATGTGTTGTTCTGCGATGTTCCGCGCATTAGACCTGCTATGAACTGGTACGCCAAAAAATACAAGCAGCCTGTAATACCCGCGGGCTATGAAAAAGCTTAGCAGAAACGCGCATCATCGCCCTGGGTGCTAAAGGCGCTCTCTTAGATAAAGAGCAGAAAAAAAAAAAAGTCATATGAGGAGGAAGACCCGACAATTTGCCCAAACGACGCTGGTGGTTAATTGGAGGTCAAGCGTTTCGCGCATTTTACGTCCGCGCAATCACCCGAGAAAAGTGCGGAGAACGATGCTAGAATAAAAGAGAAAGAAAGAGGGAGAGAGATGAGAAAGAAGAGGCAATGTGATGAAATTTGATGCACCTTTTTTGTAAGACAAGCAAGCCGACCACTCACATACATTCTCTCGCATTCTGGCAGAGCGTCGTCCGTGCTCCCCGAAACATATAAAAAAATTAATACACGCGATCAGCATTATACCTATAATGTTATTCCATTGCTTCCTTCCGTTTCATTATGTTACTTGCTGAGAGTCTCGAAAACAAACATGCAATGGGTGCTCATGCGTCTGGGGTGCTTCCACCCAACCAAGCAAATGGTTGGGTGGAAGAGGCAGATCAAACGGTTAGAAAGAAATAAGAGAGGCCAATTACAGGGCGAGTACAAATCGTGAGCCGATGATCGCTCCGTATTACGAGCGCATATCATCTTGCGTCTATAGGGACTGCGTAAAACGAGCCGTCACTTTCTATACGCTGCTATAACTGCCGATTATTGTTAGGTTTTTTTTTCTTTCTCTTTCGCAAAGAGTATACAAAAACATGAGTAGAGGAACGGGAACTCTATCAAGGTACAGCTTCTTATCCTCTCTCGCTTCCTCTCCATACCTTGGGCTTTTTATATAAAGTGGTTCGTTCTTCTGTTACATTCATTGCGTTAGCGGCACCCGTGGACCAGGTTGCGTGATTACAGAGCAGCGTGACAGCACGGAATGGGTCCCACGGGCAGAGGCAGATGGGAGAGAGAGAGAAAAAAAAAAGGAGAGACCGGTGTGTCTCCTCAGTCGACTATACCTCGGTCGTGCGCGAACCTTATCATCGCCATCTCCTCCTCTTCTCCGCCCCGCCTCGTTAGGGCTGTTTGTCTTTAGGTCCACCCGTAATGGCCGTCGGCACAGCATAAGGCGTCAGCCGGCAGGCGCCGTGGTGTGCTGCGTACGCCAGAGAGCCTATACCACGGCATTCTCTAACATGTCACCCGGGTGTGTCCGTACCTCGATTTCTGCGCCTCGTCCCTTCACGAGGTCCTCCTCTTATAGGAGCCTGCAATCTACCGTCTCAAGCTACTTCAAGAAAGCAAGCATGTGCAGGCAAAAGAGAGAAAAAAAAAAAGAAAACACGCTATAGAAGTTAAAATTAGAGTAAGGCGATGGCATGCGCTAATAACGAGATGAGAAACTGCGCTTGTCCACAGGCCCCCACGGTGACAGTTTCGCCGGCCCTCGGAGCGCGAGTTGCGGTACCCGGACGTGTGATGGCGACGGCTCTGGCTTGGCAGAGACGCCGTTCCTATCGCACCGCGGCTATAGCTCTCAAGTGTGAGTCGCTAATGGCAAGGCAGTGTCGATGCCTTGCCGACGACCGCTCGCCTTCTAGTTAGTGTCACCGCTTCGCTTTAATTTATTTATTCTTCATTTTTATCTTGTCTAGACCTTCAGAGGCAGCAGCAGGTGTGGTGGTCTACACCTCTCCCTTATATATATATACCTCCATTTGATGAAAGTGTAAATGCGTCACCGAAAAGGGCTACCCACTCGTCCACAGAGTATGCTCGCTGTTAAGAGTGTTTATTAGGCAGGCTTGAAAAGAGGTGAGGAAGCATCGTGTCGGTGGCTTTGTCGCGAGCCCTTAAGCGAGGGCTTACGTACGTGCCAATAGTAATGTGTCAGTTGCCGATCAAGCCACCAATCACTGATGCGAAGAGAGAGTGGATTTTTAAAAATTATTTTGGACTCATGTCCGGTGAGGGAGACTTCGTTATTTCGAGTGTTTTTAATTATAGGCGACCTCGATATATACGTTTTCTTCAAGACATCGAATGAAGCCAGGAAATGAAATGCGGAAAAGAGAGTTCACTGGTGGAATTTGAATTTGCGATGGAACTCCCTTGCTTTTTTGTTTAGTGCTTATTTGCTTATGCTTATTGTAAGAAATGCTTATTTTGTAAGATTGTAAGTAAGACGTGATCTTGCGTTCCACATGTCGAGGGTATGAGTGTGCCTGATATTGAACCTGAAAAAAAAAATAAGAAACGTTCTTTACCGGAAATGTTTAGCTGGATCAAAGTCAGCGTTTTCTGCACCGTACGCAGTGGTTATAAGGCGGTTAGGCAGCGAGACATATCAGGAAGGCAATCGAATATTTCGGAACCAATGGTCGCACCTGATACTTAGCAGTGGGATTCTGAGCATTAAGCAACAACAAAAAAAGTTGACCAAGAATTATCAGTTTTTAACTTGCGAGCTAACCCATTTGTTGAATGGCATTTTCATTGTCGCGCAATTCGTCATTTGCTACGTCATTCTTTCTCTGAACACGGGCGCGAAAAAACGGCACGTAACCTCCAATGACTGCATTCTGACGGCGCATGAACGCAAAAAATGTGGTTGATCCCTCTTATATAGGAATCGGTATAGAACACGAAAGTGAAACGTGTCTTCACAGAAGTAGTGTAATGTTTATTGCACATTGATATATAATGTCTATTGGTGTTTTGTGGCTAAAGCGCCCTTAGGCGTTGATGCACCCACGCTGACGCCTGGTGGCACGTCTCCTCCATCACGACTACCAACGTCGATGACCATGAGCAACCGTCGTGCATATGGAAGCTGCACTACGCTGCACACGCTAGCACAACGCGAAAGACGAAGCACGTAACTGACACACTAATACAACGCGCAAGACAAAGCACGTAACTGAATCGTCACCGAGTCAAATCAGCGCGTACAGCGCGTCGTAATTGCAGCCTCCGCGATCAACTTCAGAAACATTTTCAGAGCTAATTGCGGAGGCCACGCTCCGCTGTGCTGAGTACGGTGAACGCCACCTAGGTGGCGTTGGTAGTGATTCTTGATGCCAGCGTCCCTTCGAATGCTGGCATCGAGGCGTCGTAGTGCTGAGACCACCGAAGCGTTCACTGTCGGTGCGCGTTAGTGTCATAATGCAGTACTTCTCTTTTCTGCTCGTAGGCGGCGGCACCGCCCCGAGCAAGAGCGCGGGTACACGGAGGAGTGTTAGATATATAAGGCGCGTCTGTGTAGCTCTCTGCAAATGCGTTTGTGGCGCAATGGGTTAAACGCTCGGCGATCTATCGTCGCGGACCGAGAGGTCGTGGGTTCGATTTCCAAATTTTGCATGTTTGTGGAACTTTTTCTTCTGGTTTCTTTCTTTGTATTATGTTCTATGACGTATTTCCGTGACGGAAATACGTCAGTGAAGTCTTGGTGAACCCCGGCATAAAACACTTTCGTGTTAAAAAAAAAAAGGATCTTTTCTTACGCGCGCTGAAGGCTCACTTCGTGGCATGGTAGGCAGACAGAGTCATGCAGTTACCAGAAATCTGGAGTCCTCCGCTAGAAAGCACCTCTTAAATAGAATATAGCTCAATGAATACTACAGACATCGGCAAAGTGAAGGAGGCTTTTCATGCACCCTACAGTTGGGGGAAGCTACTAAGGAAGAGCAAACGTGTTTCTCAACAAGGAATTAAGCTTCGCAGACAATGAAAAATTTTCCTGTTGATGCCTAGAAGATGGCAGCATGAGTCCGAAATATTTGACGACTCGAAGAGCAGGAGCGCTGAAAACCAAATTAGTGTCATAAAATTCAGAAAGGTGGCGAAAGACTTACGCGTAGCTTGATGCAAGAAAGGAGTCAATTTGCACTACTGCTCAAACACAATTGTTTGTCTGTCAGTGCAGATGTGTGTAGGTTTCGCGCGTAAATTCACGCCAAGTATTACTATTTCCGAGACCACGTGATGCCGCCGTCGTTTGCAGATGTAACATTCAAAAGACCACGACTCTACCTACAGCTACATACCTGTCAGGTACTTGGCGAGGCATGGTGGACCGTCGTTGTCAAAAATTCAAGAAACGCCTTGAAGAAAGCACGTCAGGCACTTGCACGAAGGGTAGAAATTGAGATGCATAACGTCCCTCAGAGCGCTTGATTTACTGGTTGACTTTTTTTTTTTTCGAGTGTCAAGGCGACGTGGTGTCGCGAGCGCCCGTGGGACGCATAACAATGCACTCGCACCCACAAGCTCTTAAAAAACGACTTCTCACGCGGCTAGGCTGCCAGTGTACGCATGCGCAGACCGTGAGCACGGGGGGCCGTTATAGTGTAGTCCATCAGGCGTCTACCTCTCGCCGTCCTCCGTACTTAGTATATCTCCGGCACGATCTCGATACACGAGAGACGCCCCGGGATGAATATTTCAGGAGCCGCTCTCACAGGGGCCGCTATGCGCTTGCCCACATAGAGCCGCGAAGGAGAGCAGAAAGCAAAGGAGCCGAAACGTCCGCCCCTCATCTCTGTCAGCCCGGTGCGTGCTTCTGCGCGCGTGGGTATGTACATAGGCTCGTGCGCGCAGCGGCGTCGGGGAATTGAGACGTCACTGTACAGAATGGCTGAAGGAGCGGACATTTATGGCGGCCTGACATTGATTTCCACCTAAGCCGTGAATCAATTATCTCGTGTTTGTTCTGATTGTTTGATTCGTGGGGTTTGTACAACGTCCCGAGGCAACACTAGGGTTACGAGATTGACCTTGACCTTTTGTGGTGTTTTTTTTTTCTAACGTGCACCTAAAATCTCAGTACACGAGCATTCTTGCATCTCACTATACTGTCGAAATACCATCGCAGAGGCCGGTAATCCAACCCCCAACCTCGTGCTCAGCAGCTTATAGAGGTTAATCTCGAGCCACCGTAGTGGGTTTGTGTGTGTCCTTGCTATAAACGACGTGCCTAGAACAAACGTCTAATGCCTATAATATTTTGGCCTATCGATGCAACGTATTGTCTTGGATTCACTGTATTCCGTTCGTCGCTGCTGCCCTAGCACGGATGATTCCGAATGGCTCCCGAAACGGGCCTAGTGTAAGACGAATGAGCGACTAACGTTATCTATGGTAAGGGCAATGTGGTCATGAGTTGGACTAACATTAACCACGCTCAATTCGCTGACAGGGATATGTTTTTTTTTTTCGGCTGTTGATAAACTTATGAACAGTTTCGAATGCGTTTATAGGTGCAGTCAGCTTTGCCGTGAAGGAACGTGGAATGATTGCCTCTGTACTAAAGTTCGTGCTCTAGTTAACATGCTGCCCTGTCCCGACTGGTTTCTTACTACCGGGACTCTACTAATAGATTACCGTTTTCTGCCTATAACGCATTCGATCGCCCATATGTACACAAAATATTCAGTTAACATCACAGACGTCATACCGTAACTCTGTGCGATGGTTTTGCAGCGCCACTGAAAGCAAGTGCGATAAGAACAACTCGGATTGACGCTTCAATTTTAACTCCGCTAGTAGCACTAAGTGTTGTGAACTCAACTCTTTAAGCATAATTACAGTGATGCCTGTCACAGGAAATGTTCTGACTCTATGGCACGCGTGTATAGTGAGGATTTCTTTTCATCATTCAGCAGTTCTCAGAAGGTTTCGTTATTTCTTTATTTACTTTTTCTCTTACTTATTGCTTTGAGTCTTACTTGCAACTCGGAATAGCAGGCTTTTGTATTCGCCAGGCTTCCCATTTTGTCGCGGTTAGTAAACAACGACAACACAGCGGCCATCACGGCGACATCGTGCATTGTTCCGACTCAGACAGTCACGGCAGAGAAGGACGATACAATTTACGCCAGCGCCGCGGCGGCTCGTCAGGCCTGCGCAATGTGGAGCGCACCTATACAAAGTCAAATTCAAGGTCACTTTAACAAAGTACGATCCACACTCGCCGCGGGAGCTGAGTTGCGACCTCACTCGAGTAGTTTTCAATCCGGCCTGGGGGGGAGGGGGGGGGGGAGGGTGTGCGCAGTGGCGGCGGCGACGGCGCCTTTTTGCCCCCGCGTTGTGTCCGGTCGAAAAGCGGGGCCGTTGCGTCCCGCTGAGCGTGACCCCACTGACCCCTCCCGCGGTGGCAGGGGGGCTCGTATCCTCCTGCTCACGGCGATAGCTCGCTGCCTGGAGGAGCCCCCCACCCACCACCTCCCCCCCCAATTTTCCTTGAAGAGGAGCCATGGTGCGAGCGAGAATGTTCAGACGTCAAGTGAACCCATTTTGTCCCAATTCGCGCTCCGTCACTTCGGTATCACAGAGGGCTTAGTAGAGACCGGATGTTTAGGCATTAAAAAATACTGCTTTAGGCGCCTATAACAGACACTAGAGCTGTGGTTCAACGCATGCATATGCATGAAATACTGTTCTTTTTGTATGTAGAGAAATTAATAAAAATTTTCCGCTGTGAATGTGAGGATAAAATATGGTTTTTCTACGGAACACAGCACTAAACCCTTGTTTTGTGAAATTAACCTGACTTGCTTTGAATAAAACAGATTGAGACAAGTCGCGTAGGTTACAAGATTTACCTGAAGTTTAGTGTGACAATGGCACCATGAGAAAAGCTGTGAAAACAATGAGAAACAAGCACCATCTCTAGAATTTCGGATTTCGTGTTGCGTCGCTTTTGAGTGGTTTGAGCCTGCTAGAAATGGAACACTCAACATCCACCGAAGTTAGGCTCCCATATTTGTTGAACGTCTCGAAGGGGCAGCGCAAGACCACAAAGCCAGAACGCAGGAAAGACACAGGACAGCAGCTGAACTCGCGACTAACTTTATTAGAAAGCACACACATACTTAAGTACTACCGCCTATGCCCACGTGCTCTGCCATCGATGGCGTCATTATCAGTGCACAGGCAAACAGCAAAACCCTGTAATACAATGCTACACTATGAAGCGGTTTAAAAAAAAGCAAGTTCACTGTCATGCGAAGTTAATGAAAGCATGCTTACACAACGCGTTTCTTTTTTTCTGATCGGTAGACCTCAATAACCTCCCTCGTTGTCTGATTGCTATGTGCGGAAGTAATTGTGGTATCTTCAAGATTGGAGCACACCCATGTTCAGAGCAATGCCGCGCGACATGTGAGTAGGCATTATCCACTAGCGAGCGGCCATGGTCTGACAATTTATTGTTCAGGCAGCGACCGATTTGGCCGATATAGACGTGACCGCAGCACATATTTGTTCTATGGAACGAATGATGATCCAACGCCTTCTCGAATTTCAGAATGTATACCTGTCAGAACCTCTGACAGTTCTTTCAGTACACCGAAAATCCAGAATTTTCATCCAAGACCGATTGAAGTGTCAAGCTAACTGCATCAGCAACAGGTCCATTGGGTATAGTGGCGAGCCCCTAACAGACCAGCATTCCGGGTCCAGGTAGCGCCCTGAGCATTCGAGTTTCTCGATGGTGTCGGCTAAAAACGTAAACCGAACGCACGAGCAAGTTAAGTCGCATTCAAGTGTGTCGTCGCGTAAACCAGTTTGAGCCCTCCTCTTAGCGGTGCCATCTTCTTCCGCAAAGATGTTAATGACAGACTTTACACCAAGAAAATGTTTGTGGTGATCATCGGCTGCTTCGGTCAAGTTACCTGCAACAAAATTAGGCTACAAGACAAAATACGGAAAGGCATTTTTCAAAAAAATCCTCATATAGGCACAAACATAGAAATGAGCATATACAGGCTCAACAAAAGTGACACAGAAATGTTTCCGGACCGATAGTTTATGCTTATATGTTAAATAGGCACAGTAGGGACGTAAAGAAAACTACGCATGTTGCATAAAGTGCCGGTCTTTAGGGATGAGAGATCTTCGAGTGTCGCGAAGCTACTTCTGCTAAATTGTATCGAGTCCAGCTATAGTTATTCCACAAATTCCAGCTATTACATCAGTCCTTGAACTCATATTCAGCGACAGCCTCAGATTATCGCAACAGGAACAGTGCCATTTGGTTTATTGGTTGTTCCACGTGCGCAACTGACTCGGGGGAACTAAGAATTTTGGTGGTCTGAGCAATCAAGAATATTAAAGCATTTTTGGCAAATCGTGGACACAAAGTTAATAAACTAGACATTTTGAAAATAAACGTTAGATAACACTAATATGCAGAGGTTAATCGCGAGTAAATATTATGACAGGAAAAAACTGTCATCCACTAGACTGTAGCCCGAACCTACAAAGTAAACCCATGCAAGCTTCTCAAAAAAGAAAATTTCGCAGTCTAGAAAAGCTTGTTCTGCTGCATGCTTCGAACCCAGGACCAACGCCTTTCTGGGGTTGCTATCAGTCGAGCTAACCAGGAGACTAGCTGGTTGCAGAACGAGACCAAATTAATCGAAAATTTCGAAGCACAAGGACACATGATATGACGCATGTGTATATGACATGACTCCTCACAGAAACGCGTACCGATTTTCTTTGTAGCTTCACTGCATCTGTAAGGCGGATGAAAATTTTCGCTGTCACAAATCTTTCTCCTGTATTGTCGATTTCGGAAGAGCTGATTTGTCATATCCTCTGTCTCTGCGGTCAACAAGCTTGAGCACAGACTTACATGGAGTGAAAGAGGGATTCCCGACATTAATGAAGCGGGCGATGTTAGCCCGGCTGATTGCATTAGTTTGATACTCCAAGTGCTGGGTGATAAAGATTAAACACGCACTGATCACACAAACAGCACACACACGCAGAGAAGCACGCGTATAAAATCTGTTCAGAAAGTTTCTTGGCTTGGAGGCCTGTTTCGTTAGGCGTTAGAAAAGCCAGTATATAGGCGAGTGCGGTGCTTCGCCACAACCCAAGAATACCCCACAGCTTTAAACGGGAGTATCCTGCAAGTGTGGCACGACAAAATGGCGTAGCCCCAAATAGTGTTTTGGGGTGAGGGTCTAGGGGGGCTGAGCAGGCGGCAGCCTTGTACACACATTTTTTTTTTGGGGGGGGGGGGGCACGTTTTTGGTTTACACCCCCTCGCCCTTCATAGCTACGGCACTGTTACCACCTTACATAGTTGTCTCTCTGACAAGTGACATCATCAGTGACATAGAACAGCTTAGTTCTCAGAAACGTTACACGCAGAGCACGTTGGCGAATAAGCTAACAGAATTTTCTGTTTAAAGTATTTCGTGTGGGCCACATTGAGCCTGATGTGACGAAGGGATGCTTGTTCCTGCCTCGCAGCATGTAAATGTCGCAAGAATTATCAATATTATGAACGACTGATCATGCACTACTTCTATCAGAGGTATGTGCGTTTCAGAGGTGCCTGTGACCCGACTTTATAGGTACAGGTTTTACGGCGTGATTATTTCATTACGCACAGGAGAAGTGCTCACACTCGTGCTAATTTGTCGGCCAAAATTTCGTGCTATCTGATCACCTGCTCGGGTGCCAGCACCACTGTTCCAGATCTTTGCTCCAACACTTTTCACCGTTCTCGAACAGAAAGACGATTATGTCAAGGGAAACCGGGTCAAGTAGACAAACAAACCTTTGATTACTACTTGGGAAAAGCAAAGGAAAAGTTAATTTTGAAAGACTAAATCTCACTTTATATAAAAAATTCGTCCTCTTATGAAGACATTCATTCGCTTACGTCCTTACTGTTACCACTCTGTCATATTTGCGGATAATGTATCAGCTATACTTCTTTTTTTTTCCCGACGTTCACCTATAGTCGCATGGCAGCTTTAACGATCCATGAATGTTCTTTGAACATTTCTTTATTCAGCTCTCTTACTTCACTGCGTTAGGAACTTTTGACTAATCGTACGTCCGCGCGGTCCAGAGTGGGGAATTATGGATAGTGTTTCTAAAGAGAAGACGAGTCTTATGGTTTTTCAATGACCCTCCGGACTAATTTGCTCTCGGCGGGAGAGAAAACTTGTTCATTTTTGAAAGCGTAACTGCGTCTCTATCGTGGAGGGGCTATGTTTCATCTGTATTCTAAAAAAAAAAAACAATAATAATAATGATAGACTGTGCAAGTGAACCGAAGCCTCTGCTTTCGAGTCATTCATTACCTCATTTCGTTGGAAGCCGGACTTCGGTGCGCACGATTTGCCCGGTGAAGAGCTGTGGGAGTGACGCAACATTTCTTTGTTCCCATTTCCGCTTAGGAAGTACAGATACATATTCTTGGGGGCACAGACATCTCTATACTCGTCGTCATCTTACGGTGCTGGTCAAAGGGGGGATGAGGGGGGGGGGGGGGGGTGATCTGTTGCGTTATAAACCATGAAGCAAGAAGGCGCAACAGGACAAAAGGGCTGGACGAATAATTTCTCATAGCTAATACCCGTGCAACACATGGCTGACATTAAAAAAAAAAAAAAAAAAAAAAAAACATTAGCTGCTCGATGGCACAATCGACAACTTACATACACTTGTCGTGAGATTTAGGTATGAATAACGTGCTTTGCATTGGTATAATCAGAAGGAACGTCCGCACGCAACATACATAAGCAAACGGCAAACCCAACAAAAGCGTTCATAAGTGTCTGATTTGGCTAGTGCCCCCCCCCCCCCCCCCCAAAAAAAAAATAAAAAAAGACTAAGGATAGTTTGTGCGTGTGTGTTTATTGGGGACAAGTGCAAGTCAACCAGGCCACGCTCTCGCCTCATATACTTGGCATGAGTGAAGGAACAACAGAAATAAATAAGGAAAGAAAGAAAGAACAAGAAAGAAAGAAAGAAGGAAGGAAGCGAGACTGACAGAAAAGAAACGGCACAGTTATTGAGACGTCTGCGCGGGCCCGTGCTCAGCCGACTGTAAAATCCGAAAGTCACGACAAGAAAGACCGCTCCCTTGGCACGCCTGGACTAACGCAACGACGCCGCTGCCGCAAGCTGCTTATAGAGAACAACCGGAAAGCGAGAGAGGAAAGAGGACCCAAAGAAAGTGATGAAGCTGTGAACATCTTCGTCTCGCTGTTAGGCTCCTCACGAGCTGAGAGCGCTTGGCCGGCGACTATGTGATCCTCTGTCACGATACAGCAGCTATATAAAGGAATCTGGCACGCTCGGTGAAAAAGGGAGCGTCTATACCCACCTGTTGTAGATGCTCACGCAAGTGGCAAGCCGGACATGCGTGATGACAGGTTGATGTCGCTCTCGTGAGGAGCCCAACAGCGAGAGGCTATCTCGACTTGCCTTACCTTGTCCAAATACAGTGAGCTGCGTTTTTTTTTTTTTTATTAACCAAGTTGGAAAGAGGATTACGCGCTTACTGTTGCTTAATCTCCGCTCGAATTGCACAATAAGAGTGCCTCTTTTTGTCCGCATTGTCGAATAAAACACTTAACATTCTCTGCATCCCCGGTTTGCCATAAATTTTAGTTACGGACAGCAAGTAAACAGGTCGATGCAAATATAGCAGTAACTTTTTCTCTCATTTGGGCATGGTGACAAGAGGAATCACTCTTGTCGGAGTGGAGATGCTTTCGGTGGGGCCAAGCTAGGGCAGGTAAAGTGGATAACCGAAGTAGGGGGCTGGTGCCGGTGTCTGCGATTGGTCCACTTCCCCTTGCTTATGCTTACGGAGGCTGGCTGAAAATGGCGTGGCGAGCAACGGCGAGCAAAGGTGCCCCTAAAATGGATTGTCGGCGAAGAAGAGTTGACAGAGCGATGTCGGAAACGTGCCGAAAGGGCTCGACAATGTTGTACTGCCATGCAGAAATCTTTATTATACACAAAGAAACACATTCACTTTGGCAGCTCCAAGTATACCCAGAGCAATCGGCGGGCAGTCATTTTCAATTCTTTTCGGAACGGGACAGTCTGAGGCTATTACGATAAATTTTCACTTTTGTTCGGCATAATAATGCATCTTTAGTGCGTAGACGTCGCTTTGACGTGGTGAGTTTTAGTGATTTTGTGACGTCGCGTGACAGACAGGCAAATTTGGCGCAGGCCAAGCAATTTTGACAAATATCGGAATGCTAAAAGCGAAAGAGACGTAGAATCGGGAAGAATTTTATCAGATCGTGGTTTTGGCACCTGAAACCCCAGAATTCTATTAGATTGTTATAACTGCGTATCCTACGCTGTCTTTGCCATTTTTAAAACAGAACTGTTTTCTAAGAGCACCGGAATCAGTCGTAAGACAAACAGGGATTTTCGAGAGTAAGGGTAACAAGCTGGGCTGTTATATACTTCGTTTCATAAGACAGAAGCTTTAGCACAATCTCTTTTTAATAGAAAGGACTGAACAACAGCTAGACGATCAAATGGTGGTTTACTTCCAGAAAAATAGGCAATTTCGCCAGAGGTCGAAGCATTGAAATAAAGTTAGTAAAGTTTAACATTGCTTGGGTAGAAAATAAATAAAATGGCATCGAGAAGAGAGGGGTGTGCTTTTTTTTTTTAACAGTACGCATGTATGCAAAACTACAAACAACGGAAGAGGCGACACATCGAAACATGCCAGATGACGCGATAAGTCCCCAGCATGGGTGGTAGCCGAGAAGATGTGTTAAAGAGAAATAGAGGAAGTGTTGCGAGACAATGTATTGCCGCCGTCGAAACGAGTTATGTATGAGGCCTCTACTGTACCGGGACTCCTCTTTCTCGCTTCTCTAATAGGGAGCCTACATGCAAGTCCCGTTTTAAAACGGCGTTGCATGTAGGCTCCCTATTCTCTAAGAACACTCGGCGCCCTCTAGCGCCGCCTCCGCGAAGCCTGCGCGCTGCTTTCGAAATGCATGGCTCGCCGGTGCGTCCGAACGCTGGCAAACGCGTCAAGCCTGTTTCACATGCAAGCGATTGAGCGAATGGAGCGAATTAACAGCGGCGCGGCGCTGCGAAGCTTGTCGCGAGGTTTCGTTTCGCAAGCATTGCCGCATCGCGTTTCCCGCAGCTGCGAATATCAATGCTGCTGGCAAAAAAGTACGGACTTCCAACCAGTCTCGGTAGTTTTCGACTGTACCTACAAGCGCCATACATAAGCATTTTTTGGTCCCTGCTTCTCAAGTTTTTATTTTATAGATACATATCCTGCGTTTTAAGTATTAAAATCATGCTTACTTTTTATCTTTGGTGTTGTTCTTGTAAAGAAAAATTGCATATGCGGTGCACAAACTCGCGAGTAGCTCGATAGTTTGCCATGATGGGCGCTAGCGCATCGACGGAGATGGATTTATGTGCGCCACATGATGATTCTTATAGCAGTGGCTGTTTCGATACCTCACTGATTAGCAATTCGTCGAAAAGCTCTCTTGGCATGTTGTCTGTAGCACGTGTAGCAAGTAAATGAAAATCGTCCTATACGCAGGCTTTCCTGCACTAGTCCTCCACTGGTAACGTGGTGAGGCGAGTTCCCCTTGCGCCCGGTCGCAAGATACGCATTTGATGCCGCAGCTAAACGTCGCCTCCCCTCCCTCCCTCCCTCCCTCCCTCCCGTCCTCCCACGGCCCTTCGTGGGACGGAAGAAGTCGCGTTTGCTCTCCACCGTGCATTCGCTCCCCGTGAAAGCACGCGTTCCTCGCGTGCTTTCACTCGCACATACAGCATACGGCGCGCGGCGACGATTTTATCGCCGTTGGACTTTATACGAAACCTCACGGCGACGACGCCGCCGAGGGCAGAAATCCGCTTGGAGTGTCCATATAATTGCTATCGCAATAAAAAAAGGCATCAGCTTGCACTCGGCCGCGCAAGGCTTGAAACAGCGAAGCTGGGCGATCGTAGGGGCTTATTATGGCTGATGCTAGGTTGTAACTTGGCAGATGACGAGCTGCTGCCGACGCCGCCCGCGTTTCCCCGGCGCGAACGCGGGAAACGGGGAACGCGGGCGGCGTCGGCAGCAGCTCTGCGCATTGCCTCGTTGGTGTTGCTACAATTTCTTTCTCTCTCTATCTCGCTCTCATTTTCTATTTCCCTCTCCCGAGCATTGCGCGCGCCGCGCGCATGCTCTCCTTCCCTCTCCTTAACGTCACATGTCAAGGCAACATGTGCAAGGCACGGAGAGGAGGCGAGACGCACGCCGCTCCACGAGGTGGTTGCTAGGTAACGCAGTGACGTCATAGCTCGGCGAGGTTTTGCGGCAGCAGGCGGCACTTTTTACGGTTAGCTAGAGCAGCCTCGCTGTTAGAAACAACCGGTCGCAGGTGGGATTATTTCTTTATTTCATTTAAGAACTACAAATAATCTGTCGGACAACGACTCAATAATGTAATTGACCATGTGTAGGACAATGCGCTTCCTCCCTCCTTACCCCTTCCTTCAAACCTGATTTAGCGGCATCCATTCGACCACTCCATACCTGGCCTTCATCTACTCGGTTGCCGCCAAAAAATAGAGCGTCCTGTCATTGTCCGTCCCTGCTTTGTCCGTCCCTGCGACAGGCCACCGACGGCCTGTCGTGTATGTCCTGTCATGGGGACCGAGCCTCATAACACGGTGGGTGTCAGTATATGCATATATGCATGGATGACTGCTGCGTGGTGCCGTCGGACACCCCGCTTATATGTGTTCGTCAGCCTTCGGAACTGATCAGCTATAGGTAACAACCACTTCTTGCAAAAGCCCGTGTCCTGTGCATTGGGGTGGGGGCACGTTAAAGATCCCTTGGTGGTCATAATTAATCTGGAGCCCCTCACTACGGCGAGCCTAATAATCAAATCGTTGTTTTGGGACGTAAAACCCCAGAATTCAATTCAACAGCTCCTTGCAATTCTTGTAGGAAGCACGTGGCAAGTCAGAAATTACGAAGGCCAAGTACGTCGAATTGGAGCCGCTTGTATTTTTACTACATGTATTTAAGGAGAGGTTGGTGCCTATATGTGGCGCCGGCTACGCCTCTTCTCTTACATGATAGTTGTTGGCTGAAAGTTGTCAAAAATCACAAAAATGTACTAATAACCACGTGTACGAACATTCACGTACTAAGTGTTAACAGCAATATAAATAAATCTTCGCGCAACAGAAGAGTTCACATAATATAAATACTCACAAAACCAAAGTGTTCACACGCAACACATGAGTGCACAAAGCATAAATGTTCACAAAACTAGATGTTCACGCAGAAGATGTTGGGCACTTGCGAATTAGGTCCCTCTTGAATGCCGCGCTCTAAATAGAACAATCTTGTACGCAGACACAAATGCTACATGAACACGAAGACACAATAAACATGTAATCAAGAGAGCCTGTTAATAATAGCAATGCCAGCAATAACTGTTATCTGACTTAGTATTTTTGTGATATGTTTTGTTCCTCCAAAAATTGTACTAAAGCGCGCGCAGCGATGTTTTAAAGCTTTATTGCGATAGCAATTATATGGACACTAAAAGAGAATTTCTGTCGTCGTCGTCGCCGTCGCCGTGAGGTTCCGTATGACGTCAACGGCTATGGAATCGTCGCCGCGCGCCAGACACGCTGTATGTGCGAGTGAAGGGACGCGAGGGACGCGCGCATTCACGGGGAGCGAATGCACGGCGGAGAACAAATGCGCGTTGTGCGCCATGCTCCCTGAAGGGCTGCAGAATTAAGCTCTCTTTCCTCCTTTACACTCACCATATATATATAGAGCAAACGCGAACTCTTAAGTCGCGCGAAAGGCCGTGGGGGGACGGGAGGGAGGGCGGGGAGGCGACGTTTAGCTGCGGCACCACATGCGTATTTATATAAAAAAAAATCACAGCATATCCACGGGGTGAATGATGATGAGTGAGCGAAGCTCCGGAGGGAATCATCGGATCTCCCGCTTAAGGGGACGCTAGCACAAACGCGTTAGAAACGTGCAGTACTCTCTAGTAAGGGGGAGCGGCCACAGCGTCTTACGCAGCCATTTACACATGCCGGAACGTGCACCGCGTTTGCCGACGCCATCACATGACTGCTGAGAGAGTATACCCCCCGTATTCATAAACGCTCCTCGACTTGAACTTGACTTGCCACCGCTTTGGGCAGTGCGTTCGAAACGCGTTGAAGGTAAGGTGGAGAGGCCACAGCGTCTTACACCAGCTTCTTACACGGGCCGTAACGCGCTAGCACAAACGCGTTAGAAACGCGCTAGAAACGCGGCCTTTCGTTAATGTTGGGTATTTATAGCCATCGTGGTGCGTTTGTCCATGTCCGCTTCGTGGCGTAGTGGGCTAACGCCGCGCGCTCGGAAGCGAGGGGTCCCTGGTTCGATTCCGCGCTACGGACACAACTTCGGAATTTTTTTCTCATTTTTCTCAGACTGGTTACACACTACTACTACTACTACGACAGGGACGGAACGGGTGCCGCTATAAGGAGCTTCGCCCCTAAAACGTTGCGAGGCGAGAAGGTGGGTAGGATTTCCAACGCTGCTCGACGAGTGTCCCGTTCTGATCTCGTCGAAAACCTCTGAGCCGAGGCCCGGGCAACAGTCACCAACGCCACGCGCGTTCGATGCGAACGCGGGCAAAACGGCGACGGCGTCGACAGCAGCTTTGCGCGTCGCTGGTGCTGCTGCATGTCCAAGTTTATACAGCTGATAAAACCACTATCCTTACTCCGTATAGCTATCTACTAAGTTGCTATCGCAATTGATGCTTCGACTTTCGGGTGAAACTGCGACATTTTTTTTTTCTGTTGGCCATGGACCCAAAATTTTCCTTATGGATAGTGGCCGTCTATCCAAGCCATGTAGTTTTTCCGAAAGCTTCTTACGGAGAGCATCATGTTTTTTACAGTGCAGAAGAAGGTGTTCTATGTCTCTTCACATGAGCATGTAGCACTGTTAGTTTTTCTTATCCTATGCAGGAAGCATTTAGTATAGGCAGTGCCTAGCCGAAGCCTATGTTTGTTTGTTTGTTT
Organism: Dermacentor silvarum; assembly: GCF_013339745.2. Classification (NCBI taxonomy): domain Eukaryota; kingdom Metazoa; phylum Arthropoda; class Arachnida; order Ixodida; family Ixodidae; genus Dermacentor; species Dermacentor silvarum. The sequence goes on along the minus strand of NC_051160.1, from coordinate 20,284,702 downwards.
GCTTAAGCAGGGGGCCGGAGCGTATAAGCTAATCGTACTGGTATAATGATTGCACCCGAAAGGAGAGAGAATGTTAGGGTCAAAAGGAAAGACTACAATGCGTGTTTACTTCTACCTTTCTTCATATAAGACAATTGTACGTCTATCATTATTGTCACGACGACATGATGATGACAGTTTTTCTCTCGTTTTATTTGGAGCAGCGTAGGCACTAAATCATGGTGAGCCTGAAAGACTCTTAACAGCAACTGCTCATAGAGATGCAGCTATTCCATAGGCTCGTTTTATCAATCCCTTATCGGCAGCCCCTGGTATTGCTCGGGGCCATCTTGCGACACTTTGAGCAGACGACGTTCTATATATACGCAACGGTGCAAGAGCGCGGACACGGCGAGGACATGGTCGAAGATGCGCGGAATAGATAAAGCGACAACGTAATCGTCCGTGAAAGACGACTTGCTTTCCAGTTAAGCCTGGCAAGCGTACCTGCGCGACGCACGCTGCATGCCGGCGCTGTAGATCTCTTAATCATCGCTTAGAACACGCCCCTGAGATTCGACGCAAATGACACTAATCGTCGTAGTTCGTGCTTAAGTCTTCTGTCGAATTGGCTCAACACGCTTTTATCACCGGGTATAGAGAAAGCTCGTGTCGCTCGCAATTAGCGTGTTTGCACGCTGACCCATGAGACCGACAGATATGATCTTTACTAGCGCGGAAGCTGGCATGTTGCAGGAGTGTAAGTACCTGTAGTAACCGAATGTCGGAGCGGCGTTGCTCGATCTAAAAGGCAAATAAAGATGCATAGACACGTTTCAATCGCCTCTATAGTGTTTGTTCTTGCTTTTAACGTAACTTATGGCGCCGTTCGAGACACCGGCTATTGCAGTAGAGCTGAAAGTTGGGCTAGTTGGCGGATGTTCATCGTGTACAAAGGGCTTATACTGCGCGAAAATCATACGGACACCAATTTATTCGCCAGTGTTATGATGGTGCGTCGATGAATTGGTGCCTGCACGACTTCAGGATGAGCGGCTACTTGGAACTGTGGTAAATAAAAAACGCGATCACGAATTACACAGGGTGTCCCAACTATCATACACCAAGGTTTAAAAATATGCGAGTGCCACGTAACTGTACAGAACCAAGGTAATGCTGTTTGCCGTCGCTTGGAGATACTCAGATGTTTTTGCATTCCGCCTAATTGCACAAGTAGCCCTAACTAATTAATAAATCAAATTCTCAATTATTATAATTAGATGAAAAGTGTCAATGAGCAAAATTGGAGGACGCTTAAGCTTCGCATTTAGGAGTAGAACGCGATAGCGTTATCGGGACCCGTTCGCATCGCATCGTTCGCACACGGCAAATAGGCTTCATTCACTGGAAAACTGAACGTGGGAAAGACAGCTTACAAAGACCAAGCTTACACAGATACCCTTAAAGTCGACTTCACTATTAAACTGAAATGCATGGCTGCAAATACATTTTTCCAGGGGCAAAATAAGTGGTCATATGTGAAGGCCCTAGCACCTTTATTTGATTATTTTAGGGGCGAAGCTCCTTAGGGTGTGGGTCTGTCCCTCCTCTGTAGTATGTAGTAGTAGTAGTAGTCGTCGTAGTAGGTAGCCGCGTCTACTTTTATGAAAAAAAAATTCCGAAAGTTGTGTACGGCGTAGCGCGGAATCGAACCAGGGACCCCTCGCTGCCGAACGCGCGGCGCTAACCACTACACCACGAAGCGCACATGGACACACGCACCACGATGACAATAAATACCCAACATTAACGAAAGACTGCGCGTTTCTAACGCGTTTGTGCTAGCGCGTTACGGCCCGTGTAAGAAGCTGGTGTAAGACGCTGTGGCCTCTCCGCCTTACCCCCGTATTCATAAACGCTCCTCGACTTTAACTCGACTTGCCACCGCCTTGGGCAGCGCGTTCGAAACGCGTTGAAGGCGGTGGCAAGTCAAGTTCAAGTCGAGGAGCGTTTATGAATACGGGGGTTATACTCTCTCAGCAGTCATGTGATGGCGTCGGCAAACGTGGTGCACGTTCCGGCATGTGTAAAGGGCTGCGTAAGACGCTGTGGCCTCTCCCCCTTACTAGAGAGTACTGCACGTTTCTAACGCGTTTGTGCTAGCGTCCCCTTAAGCGGGAGATGGTGCAATTATAATGAAGGGCGCTGTTATAAAATAGGAATGACGTCACATATGGCGCGTCTCATTGGTGGAAGTCAATCGTTCGATTTAGTGCGGCGAGACTGGGCGAATTACACGGAAGATTCACGGTTTACCGATGATTCCCTCCGGAGCTTCGCCCACTCATCATCATTCACCCCGTGGATATGCGGTGTTTTTTTTTTTATTAATTGTTTGCTATTGCCCCGACGCGCGTAGGTCTGGTAGAAATGCTGGAAAAGGGGTTTGTGTTTGAGTGTCCTCGTAGCAGAATTAGGTTTTCTCGTACATTCAAATTACAATCCGATGGCGAATCCGACGCCGAATGGTAAAGCCATACTTTACCATTCTTCTGATGGATTTCACGGTGAGAAATTCAATTTTTGTTCACCAAAACCTTGCACCACGTGGAGGGCCTGTCTATCGATGTGGTTGGATGATTTTCTTCGTCACCCGCGATCACAGTTGCCGATGCCGGATTTTCTGCGACACGGGGCCCCAAACGCTATCGCGTTAAAATTGCAGAGCAGCATCAAAAACTCCCGATACAGCTTCTGCTGCTGAATACGTGCTGCATAAAAGTGTTTTTCAGAGTGTGAAAGAATCCCGCGAACACACGCAAAGTGCCTCGTGCGGCCAGTCACGCGGCAATATTGTGTGTATTCGCGGGCTTCTTTCACGCTCGGAAAAACACATTTATGTAGCACGTATTGAGCCACAGAAAGCTGTATCGGGAGTTTTTCATATTGCTCTACAATATTCTCATTGACAGTTTTTATCTAATTATAATATTTGAGAAGTTGATGAATTAATTAAGTGTAATTATGTTATTAGGCGGAATTCAAAAAAATTATCTGAATATCTCCAAGCGAATGCCAGCTACGTGGCATCCGCATATTTTTAAATCTTGGTGCACGATAGTTGGGACACCCTGTATACATACTCTCGATTGCGATACGGTTTATTTATTTATTACTAATCGTTTCTTTCTCTTTTCCTTTCTATCGCTTATTACGGTTGTTTGGCGTTTTTTTAGCAACCCCTGTTAAAGGAACACTGAAGGGTAATCTGTCGGGAGAAGTTTTCTAGCCATGCGACATTTTTTAGTCGCAACAATTGCTAAAGAGTCAGCAGTTTCGGCACGATATTGGCGCAAACAATTTTGATTTCCAAGATTTCAGTCAGTATCTGTCCAATGGACGAGTTTCCCAAACCAAGTGCTACAGCTATCATTCTAACAGTATTTCGGTTGTCACTGAGCATAAAAGAACGCCCATGATCGACGTTTTCATCTTCGCATGAGGGGGGTGACGTGCTGATCTCGCATCGTCCTTAAAGTCTTCACAGTCTCCCAGAAAACGCTGGACCCACTTAATCACAGTACTTTTTTTGGACATCCTTTCCATAGGCCTATTGCGACATTTGATGAATTTCTTCCCCATGCTTGCCCTGTTGCGCAAGAAATTTTATTTCGATTCTCTCTTCCGTCTGCTGGTCGTACATTTCGGCGACAAAGACCAAAAAGTGAATACACTAAAATTCAACTTTTTCACACACCGGTCCGGCTCGTGTAGAGCTCAACCGGGTCCTTTCGCTCTCGCGTTCATTTAATGCACAAAAAAAAAAAGCAAATCGAAAGGTTGATGTTAATTGGTACTCCTGTAATAGATACCGTAAAATTAACGCGGCAAAAGGGAACTTTTGTCTAGTAGCGTTCAGGACAGTCCACCTCTTAAGGGAAACGCTTCTTCTTTGCCTTAACTTAGAATCGCGAGGCTTAATATACAGGTTCCACAGTTAGGCACCAAGTGAGCCACTTATCTGCCATAAAACTTAAGTGGTAAGTTTATGTTGCCGTGAGGATTAAATAGTTGTTTTCCCCAATGATATACGAGTCATTAACAAAAAAAAAAAAGAGCCCGATAATCTGAATATTAATTGCGAGTGAAACAGTGCACAGCACCACAGGGTGCCGAATACGTTTAGTTTTAACATCACTTTACTGCCAATTAACCTTCACTAAAACCTTTTCATCGTGGGCCACTCTTGAACAGCAATTTTTGCTTAATTTTTATTTTAATAAATGTAGAACCAAGAATAGCTTAACGAGGTCGTTCAGGTCCCAAGTGGGAGTTACATATGACACGGAAAAAAAAATTCTTCAATTGAACAAACTAAGTCCTACGAATGATCTCACGACTCGGTGGCGGCTGTGTGTGGTAAGCAGACCAGATATTGTAATTTGGCTCGCTGTAATATTAATCGGCAACTACAGATATCGCATTGGTCTACTTTTCCAAACCTCGAAATATGCATTCAATATGTTTAAACGTATTGTCCTAAAGCAGGAATACAGAAATGAAAAAAAAAAGATAACCTGCCTTTTCCCCAGAACTAATTGTGTAGTATATCATAAGCATGCCTGAACTTTCTTGAAATTTTGATTAGACAGTCAAAAACTCTTGAAGTTTCATTCCAATACTTCACGCGATCTTTGGGTTTTGCACAGAGGTACACATGCTTCTGTTAACTGAAGTTTCCGTTAAAAAAACTTTGCCTCTGGCTCTGTGTGTCTGTTGTGTGCGCATGCGTGCGTGTATGCACGTCTGTGTGTGCGTGTGTTTCTCAGTGAAGTTCATAAAAGTGAAGCTCTCGTTCATATCGAAGCACGTCTGACATTCGCCCAGCGCTGTGGTCCACCCAGAGAGGTCCTCGCACATACTTTCATCCCTCCGGTGACCTTAAGGAAATTCTGCCTTCACCGCCATACCGCAAACGACTTTAGTGGATCGTCACTCGCCCCTGTATCATCATCATCACAATCATCATCATCATCTACCTATTTTTATGTCCACTACAGGACGAAGGCCTCTCCCTGCGATCTCCAATTGCCCCTGTCTTGCGCTAGCTGATTCCAACTTGCGCCCTGTAAATTGCCTAATTTCATCACCGCACCTAATTTTCTGCCGTCCCCGACTGCGCTTCCCTACCCTTGGTACACATTCTGTAACTCTAATGGTCCACCGGTTATCTACCGGACGCATCAGATGGCGTGCCCAGCTCCATTTCGTCCTCTTAATGTCAACTATATATTATTGGCTGTCGCCATTTGCTCTCTGATCCGCACCGCTCTCTTCCTGTCTCCTAACGTTAAGCCTAACGTTTCTCGTCTAACATTTTCGTCTCTGTATAATGCGCTGCAATTTCTCTTTTCTCAGCTGTCTCGTTTGCACAGAGCGCGGCAATTTTGGCTACGCCGCCTGACCCTCACTGCGGTGGCGCAGTGACGGGTCAGACGTGCCGCAGTTCGAACACACCGTCATTCGATTATCGCCACCCAAACCTCTTCTCCCCCTGAACCCGTTGCCCCCCACCAAGACCTAGCTCTGTCCTTATTCTGTACCTACACCCAGCTCAACATGCGCGATTATCGTCATTTGGGGTAGAAATCAGGCGATCGAGAACGATGCCAAAGAACGTTTTGGCAAATTGGTGGAAATAAAAAGAAAACCGATCGTAACAAATCACGTATGCGCAAACGTGCCGACATCGCAGGCCCTACTGTTTGTCTCGTCGTTAAGGTGAAGCTGGTTACTAACCTTTTTGTTGTATCCTTGCTGGAGGGTGACCAAATGGTTGGGGCGGGGCGACGCCCGAGGTCTCCTTTCGTACTTTATTGCTTTCCTCTTAAAGAGTGATTGATTGCTGTGATGCTGTGACGGACAGCTAGGGCTGCAAATTAAGTTGGCTTCGGTTTATATGCGCGAAGACGTCTGACGCAACGCAGCGGTTTTATCGCGTAATAGGTCATTACGCGTTCTTGACTCGCTGGGGTGTTTCTTGAGCTATTTTCCACGGTAACTGAAAATGTTTTTTTTTTTCATTGCCCGAGTTGCGTAATATAACTAACTGGACGGAACAAAATGTGTGAGATATACGAAAAAATCATAACACACAACGACAGATCGACAAGCTTATGTGTTGGCACTAAATCTATTTATCTTTAAATGTGCGCAAATGTTTATGTTCACTGGAGGCAGACATGTTGGAACGGGAATGCCTTGTATTTTTAATTTCCACGAAATTGGTGATACATCCCGGAAAGTAATAATAAACAGGTAAAGAAACTGACGTCGGCATAGCAAACGGCCACGTGTTTTCGCCATACCACGAGAACCCCCGAAACATAGTGCTATCGAAAGGCTCATTGTCGTCATTCTGCTCAGCCAGAAATGCTATTGCATGCATGTAACGAATACAATGTATATTGTTTCGGAGCGGCGCATATTGCATCTAACAAATAGACGCTTTAATTTACAGGCACTGCAGCTTCGCGTGTGGCGTGTACGCCACAAATAATAAGGCCTCTCCCAGCGTTCTCCAATTGCCCCTCCCCTGTCTTGCGCTAGCTGATTCCAACTTGCGCCTGCAAATTTCCTAGTTTGATTAAGCCACGTAATTTTCAGCCGTCCTCGACTGCGCTCCGCTTCTGTTGGCACCCATTATGTAAACATAATGCCACTGTAACTCTAACGGTCCACCGTTTATCAGCCCTACGCATTACGTGGCCTGCCCAGCATTACGTGGCCTGCCCAGCCCCGTTTCTTTTTTTCTCTTAATGTGAACTAAAATATCGACTATCCCCGTTTGCTTGCTGAACCACACCCCTCTCTTCCTGTCTCTCAATTACATATAACTAAAGTGGCCATGACATTTCGAGCTTCAATTATGCATGCATGTTAAATCGTACGCGTCCCACAGCAAGCTGGTAAAATATGACTGCAAACGGTGCAGTAGAAAGCGGGTCTCGAAGGCCATGCTTTCGTATACTGCAAACACCGGAAGTGAATGCAGGAGCTGTCAATACGCCATGGCCGCCATGCTTCGTTTTAGTTTCCGCATGTTGGTCTCGGTGCATCTCTGTGGTTTGCTACTGCTTTTTATCGCGCAAGTGAACGGTTTGCGGGACAATTCAGCGGCGACGCCGTTGCTACGCCGTTAGGTGTTAGAGCACGTGGAGAAAGACGTCCAATGTGGTATCGAACCGTTTCAAAGCAGACGACAGAGAGGTGGCCCCTCAGCTCCTGACGTCACACAGCCTTGCCAAAATGGCGGTTCCTGTCGGTTGGAGGAGTTGGGAGGCAGTGATTTCAGATTTGTATATTTGTATTTCAGATTTCAGGTTTATATAAGCCTATTGGGCCCTCTACTCTCAGTTACAAATATAAACTGAGAACGGTTGGACGACCGTGTCATGGCCCCTTTAAATAAAAGTGTGCGGTCCCTTCTCACGTTAAAATCGCTGCATATTTCATGTTGATATCGTATTAGACAACGTTAGCGTGAAGTTTATTGTCCGTTCCGTGCAAGGGGAACAGGTAGCAGACGTCAAGTTAGCGTTATCTTATATTTCGCTGGGCGCCAACGAACGCCTACTGACACCGAATAACTCTCATCTCAAGCACCTTCGAAGTGCGACGCCTGAAACACCGCTCTTCATCAAACCGGCGTCGTGAGGTGCCTGGTATAGCCGCCAGGGCGATGTTTCTTCTACACAGCAGGAGTTGCCTCGCATATTGCGTCGCGCCGATATTTAACACCCGCGTGTGGTTTGAACACCGTTCCAGAAGTTCAGTCGCAAAGCTAAGCTTTGCATCGCAGTCAGTGGTTCGCTCTTCGGGCAAGATTGCCAGATGTATTTAGCTGCTCCTTCGCAATATGGCGAAGGAAAACAAATCTTGCCAAACCACTTTCACTTGGGAACGAATTGAAGTCCCTGAACGCAGTGAGCAGTTCAAAGGTGGATGCGCTAACCACTGCGCTGTCGCGCACCTTTGAAGAGTGGCAATTTGTGGAGGGTGTTGTACGCGACGCAGACTAAGAGAATTGTGGCGCTTGTGCATGGACTTTTTGAGGTCACAGCAGGCAGCACTGTAGCGGACAAAGACCGCGCTGTGTGCCTCTAAAAGAAGCAAATGACGATGTGCCGTGTGAAAGTCTTTAGCAATGGCAGTAAATGAGTTAGGAGTCGGGGAAACAATTTTTTATTTATCTACATTTGGCCCTGCCAGGAGGTGGTAACTAACAACAGCGCGTAGCCTGGCATGACCATGGATCGCGAAGTTGACGTACATCGCTACCCCGCTAAACCGCTACGCTATAGCTGAGCTGCAATTAGCCAAGAACAATTGTTTGGAGCAACGCTTTCGCTCCGAAATGAGAAGCCGCGTTGAAGTGGGCGACGTGTGGACTCTCAAATCAGGTCACAAATGAGCGCACAACACAGCACGGCTGCAAGGAGGAAGAAGAGAGTCGGGTATACCGAGGTGCCTGTTGAAAGCCGCACCGTTTACACGTTGCCCCTTTGATATACCCTCGTCGTCGTCACTGCCTTCTTCTTATGCCTTGGGTATTCTTTGTGTCGAATTTCCTATCCGATCCTTTACCGACGGCCACACGTATCAATTAAGCTGTTCTGATTCAATTACAAGGCGAACGCCTTGCTCCCTTTTTATGGTTTCCCGCGACTCCTCAACCTTCCATCCGCCCCCACTGCCGCCTCGGTAGGCTGCGCTTATACTGCCTGGCCTACAGCGCAGGCGCCGTGGAACCAAGGAGCAAGGGGGCTAGTTGAGAGAACGGCAGGCCCGGTCCGTTGTTAGACCGCCCGAAGCCGCGGCGAACACGCACCACATTCGCTAAAGAGACGCTTGAACCAGCGCCGTCCGTATAGAATCCCTAATCACTGCTCTAGCCTGTGTTGTTCCGTCGGTGCTGCTCTTGGTAGGGTCGCCGCAAAGAGCCATTACTGGCGCCGGGGGTTAAACGAATCCGCACAGGGGTGGGGGAGACAAGGGGGGGGGGGGGGGGGGAGTGAGCCACAGTTTTCGAATTCTCGTCCATGCTATACATGCTAATTACTATCGATGCGCAATAACGTGAAGGCAAAGCCTCAGTGGCATCTAAACAAGAAGGTGGTAGATATTGCCACGCGTTAGTAACGCTAGAGAACGAGGACGAAGAAGTGTTGTTGGCTGCTGCGGCCAAAAACAGTAAACAGCCGTTCGCTCGGAACTGACTGCCTGCCTTTTCCTCTCGCGACAAACTGGTGGAGGTGCTGGGTACAGATACGCCCTATGCCTGCTGGTCCTGAACCAGAAGCTACCAACGCCAGTACCTCAGAGACTGCAGAAATCCATCGAAGCAGCCGTCGCCTCCAAGGTCTTCCACCGCAGTACAGTCCCCTGGCAAACTCTGCGAGGAAGATGGCAACAACAACCGCAACCCAAACCGAGGAGATCCCAAATGCTGCTGTACCTTGCATTGTCAACGCGCCTCGCACGCCTAACCCGTTCCACGGCGACGCCTTTGAGGACGTAGAAGACTGGTTAGACCATTTCGACCGGGTCGCCACCTTTAATGACTGGGATGATCGCCGTAAGTTGAAGAACGTCTACTTTTCCCTTTTAGACGCGGCAAGGGTATGGTACGAGAACCACGAAGTTTCGTTTACCAGCTGGCAGGAGTTTTACTGCCTGCTTCGTGACGCCTTCAGTACCCCCGAAAGGAAAGAAAGAGCCGCACAGGCACTATCTTCCAGGTTCCAAATGCCGAACGAAACCGTCGCCATGTTCGTAGAAGACATGACACGATTGTTCCGTCGGGCCGACCCACTAATGCCAGAAGACAAGAAGGTGCGCATGTTAATGCGAGGCGTAAAAGAACAGCTTTTCGCGGGCCTCGTGCGCAATCCTCCTACAACGGTGTCTCAGTTCGTCCGTGAGGCAACAGTCATGGAGCGCATGCTTCGGCAGCGGCTATCGCAGTACGAACGCCAGACCACCATGACTGCGGCATGCTCGCTTGTACCTGCAAGGGATGACAGGGAGTCCCTTACCGAACTAATACGGCAGGTTGTTCGAGAAGAACTCCAGAGGCATTATGGATCAGCACCTCCGAGTGCCGCGGCTCTTACGGACGTCATTCGGGAGGAAATTAGGCAGGTGGTTCATCCCTCTCCACCAACGCGCACCGAACCTCCCACGCTCTCGTACGCCGATGCACTTCGGGTTTCTACGCCGTCGACGGCCCGTTTCCCGCATCCACCTACAGGGCCCCCTCGACGCTTCCCAAGCCCAAGCCACCGCACGACTCTCCAATCAGACTTTCGTCCTGGTCCGCGGAAGTCAACGGTATGGCGCGCTCCCGACAACAGTCCGTTGTGTTATACTGTGGGGAGGCTGGACACTTCTATCGCGACTGCCATTACCGACGGATTGGTTTGCGGGGATACCATCCGGACGCCCGTTGCCCGCGCTATGGCGAACGCCCACAGGAAATCGAGGAGTACTTGGAAAGCAACCGTCTTCCTCCTGTCCCTCAGCGAAGACAGTCGCGGTCGCCGTCACCTCGTCGGCACACATCACCAAACCGCGCTCGACCCGCCTTTGATTCCACTGGAGTCACCGGCGGAAGCCCGCGCCGGGGAAACTGAAAACGGCGACCTCCGGGGGTGAGGCCACTGTCATGCGAACCGTGAAATATCCTCCGCCGACGCCACCCCCTCGCGACGTACCGCTGACGCCTTCCTTCGAAACCGCCAAAAGAGCTTCTGCTGTTATTACTGTTTCCGTCGACTGTTATCCGGTGACTGCACTTGTCGATACGGGAGCTGATTACTCGGTTATGTGTGCCTCGCTGGCCAATCGGTTACGCAAAGTGCTGACAGCGTGGGACGGCCCACATCTGGTCACGGCTGGAGGACACCTCGTGTCACCCATTGGACGATGCACCGCCAGACTTACAATTTATACTTCGACCTTCGTAGCGTCTTTCCTTGTGCTGCCCAAGTGTTCTCGACTGGTTATATTGGGCATGGATTTTCTTCAGGAATATGGGGCGATCATTAATCTGCGTGACTTGTTCGTGACTTTTTCGAAGAATGTTTCTTCGGATTCTGGTGTTAAGGATGAACATCATCGCGCGGCTTTACGCGTGGTCGATGACTGCGTAACGTTACCGCCTCGAAGTAGCATCTTCGTCCTTGTTGAGTGCCCTCAAGACCACCTAGATATGGGCATCGCCGAAGGTAACCTCACCATTTTGCTGGATCGAGAAGTCGGCGTCGCACGAGGTCTCGTAGATCTCCAAAATAGGCAAACCACGATCCTAGTTACTAACTTCAGCGGCGAATACAAGCACTTTGCGAAGCATACCACCATTGCCTACTTTGAAACAGTGGACGAGTCCAACGCATGTGCTTCGGTAACGACAATCTCGATGCAGGAAAACAGCGATGTGGACTTGACCAGTCACATCAACGTCAATCCACAGCTGAAACAACCCCAACAGGAGAGGCTCCTCAGCCTACTATCATCATTTAACGACTGTTTTGCCACCACCTCGAAGGTCAAGCAGACTCCTCTAACCAAGCACAGAATCATCACTGAACCGACCTTCCAACCTCTTCGCCAACACGCTTACCGCGTGTCACAGAGAGAACAGGATGCTATTCGTCATCAAGTTAAGCAAATGCTGGATGATGATGTCATTCAACCATCGACAAGTCCTTGGGCATCACCTGTTGTACTAGTTAAGAAGAAAGACGGTTCACTACGATTCTGTGTAGATTATCGCAAACTGAACAAGATCACGAAAAAGGACGTTTATCCACTTCCTCGGATTGACGACTCCTTGGATCGTCTGCGGCATGCCCGTTACTTTTCTTCAATGGATCTACGTAGCGGGTACTGGCAGATTGAAGTTGACGAACGGGACTATACTCTGCACCATTCATTCTATAGCATTTTCTCGCCTCTCCCCCGATGCGCTAACGTCAAGACAGGGGTGTCACTGTAATCGTGGTGTTTGTTTGCAGCCGCCGCGACGCAACTGCCTCTCCTCGAGCGTCAAACATTGGCTCCAAGCTGGAGGTTCTCTGGTTTGTCCGACATAGAACATAATGTACAAGCAAATCTACCGATTACGTGATGCAGCCGAGAATGGACGACTGACCAGTTCGAAATAGCGCCAGCGTCCTGATCTATAGAGGTCGCGAGTTCAATTCCCCGCTTGAATTCCGCGGTAGGCAGCTTTTCTTCCCTTCGTTACTTCATAGTCTCTTGAGATTGAGGGCCCGCCGTCACAATCACTGAGATCTGTCAACCGATAACTACTGGCACATTACGTTTAGCGCTGTAAGTTTTATTCGAAATTTTCGCAGGCAAGCTGCTCACCCCTCTCGAAGTCCAGCGAGTTGACGTAAGTAGACATCTACTGCATGCTGTGTCTTGCCTTCTTCTTTGCGGTGCAACTGGGATAAATCCACTATGCACGCCCCCGAATCGTCCCGACAACACCGTGACAAAAGCATATCTCTGAAAGCTCTGTCGAATCACGCAGCGCCGCCAAAAAAAAAAAAAAAAATGAACACAAACTCAGCCTGGCGACTCTGGCCATCGGGCACATCGAAAGGCGAGATTCCACAAGTAAAAATATATTTGACGACAATCCAACCATTCTGTGCCCTCAACGAGCGCACGCCAGCGGGTCATCTACGAAGACCTGGCTGACGTAGACGACGACGGGCACAATAGCTATAGTGGCGGTACGCTTACCAAATACGGTTGACGGAACCGTCCTTTGCACGGCTGATGACTTAAGCAAAAGTGAATTGAGGGATGCACTGCACGCGGGGTGCACAGCGAGCCGCTGCCAAACGTCATTTGCTCAGCGCAATGAATAAACTATCTCCCTGGCACGAGAAGCGATGCATACAAACGCGTAAAGGTGAGTCATGCTCTGAAGATGAACTCGTTCGCCGCGGCGCCTGTTTGAGGACCTCCCGGGTAGACCGCCACCATGCACCAAGAAATCCACAAGCACACGTCGAGAAAATATGCATGCACGTACATGACGTCACAAGACACTTATTCGCTCGTGCCGAAGAGAGCGCATTGCGGATAAAGCAATCGAAGGTTTAGTCGAAAGCAGTGCCTGTGTCGGCAGGTGCACACTTGTTTCGAGGAGCGCAAACGCCTGGCGCGTGGCTGGCTGGCTGCCCGACACGACCTAGAAAGGAACGGTGTGACCGCTCTCCCGTGTACACGCTCGATCGAGTTATGGCTCGCGCACTCCATGACCATAACTCGTTCCTATAGTCCGGCGGGACGTTGGTACTGGTTCGCTTGCGTTGCGCAAAAGGTCGAGCGCCGTACAGACGTGATACATTTATTTGTTTGCTTCAATGTCGTTTGAATCATGCGTCAAAAGGTCAGACTTGTTCGCGGGAGCACGTATTTCACGATTCGGAGACGAACCGTGATGCGCGCGGCGGGCGCTGCTCTTTGCAACTTTTTTTGTGGGAGAGTGGTTCAAGCCAACGCTGCCAGCGCCTCCTAAATAGCAGGCCTGTGCACTCTGCTTTATGACGTCACGCTACTTGCACCGAATTTTCCAATGTCAAGCACGGCGTGACGAAAGCGGTGACGTCAAAATTACCGCGGCTCTGTGGCAGTCGGGTAAGGTAGCATGACGTCATGAACGACATGAATCGAAGTGCGCAGGCCTTGTGCATATAGGAGGCGTTGTTCAAGCCCGGAAATATTTCGGCTCAAGGGATCTTCCACTACCCACCGCCTCATGTATCCTCGTTAACAGCGGTAATAGTACGTGCGCGCGCATGTGTGTGTGTGTGCGTGTGTGTGCGTGTTTGTGCGTGTGTGTGCGTGTGTGCGTGTGTGTGCGTGTGTTCGTGTGCGTGTGCGTGCGTCTGCGTGTGTGTGCGTGTGCGTGTGCGTGTATGCGTGCGTGTGCGTGCGTGCGTGCGCGTGCGTGGGTGTGTGTGTGTGCGTGTGTGCCGTGTGCGTGTGCGTGTGGCGTGTGTGTGTGGTGCGGTGCGCGTGTGCGTGCGTGCGTGCGTGCGTGCGGTGTGTGTGTGTGTGTGTGTGTGTGTGTGTGTGTGTGGTGTGTTGTGCGTGTGTGCGTGTGTGTGGTGTGTGCGCGCGCGCGTGTGTGTGTGTGTGTGTGCGCGCGCGTGTGTGTGTGTGTGTGTGTGTGTGTGCGCGTGCGCGCGCACTGTTCACTGCATGCATTTAAGTCACAGGTAGCACAAACAAACGAGCGCCGCAGGTGGTCCATCCAAGCGTGTAGCATTCATCAAACGTGCACGGCCGTCAAGCGGCTCCCCACCCCTAAGAATATAGTGTTGCTTGCAATGGAGCGTCTAACTGCCAGTAATTAGACACACCTAATTATCATTCAAGCCATTGTGTAATTACATTACTTCGCGCGATGTAAATGTTTTGTGGGGCCCTTTGGATTGTGGCCAGATATGCTTTCCTATTTACCATTACTTCAACCGGAACTCGACCTAGAAAGAGAACCTCGTGCAAAACCGGCAGCACCCAACATTGCACAAAGCCGCAGAATGGCCGTGGGGCTACCATCGGTAATTAATTATGAATACATTACAAATTGACGTTAAATACAGCTTCGTTCTTATTGGTGCATTGACCTCTTAACTATACGTATGACTTTAGTTATATAGTTAGAGTTATAGGTGTACCTAGGCCTTGCGAGCCAAAGCCCTGAATGTCGCTGCTATAGAAGAGATAAGCGGAGAGGGGGTAGATTCGTTTTTGCCAAACGGGGATCTCTGAGGTGCAGCCAATGCTTGGCAATCAAACGTTTTCTGTGCCGATTTTATGATTGGGATTTGAAATCTTACGCTTGTGCTCGGTCACAGAAGCCCATTGCAACTGCGCAAGCATGGTACAGTATGGCTAAAGACACCCATTAAAAGCAATAATTATTACCTTATTGCAGATAATCATTGCATCAAAGCATGGCTGACGTGACTCACTACATACGCCAATACATCAAGCGGGCTTATAGCAAACCGCTGTATGCATCATTATAAGCATGCATCAGAACAACGTGAGCTCCTGCGTTGGCACCAGCTCAATCTACAGAAGTTAACTTCAAATATGTTAATTATTTGCCGTCTTTAGGATTTGAAAACACACTCCTTAAAGGACTTTCTAGTATTAACAATGCATACTCGCCATCTTTCGCGTTTCCCCCCGATAGATTGCTTGATAGACACACTAACCTAACTGCATGCCGCGGCCTTGAAGCAGTGTATTTTAGTCATGCGGTATTATGTATTATAGTCGTACGCGCTCAACTCCTACACCACTGATTACTACAGATTAAGACAACCAGGTAGAAGATCTCACATTATTTTCTCTTTGCACAAAATGAGATTGTTTTATTAACATCAAGTGAATGTTGTCTAGGCGAAGCAATAAAAATTTCTGTCTTCCAACGTCCCCTCATGTGAGGCTCAGGCACGGCCATCATGAAGTGCTGGTTCTACAATAAAAGTTTATTCCTCCTCCTCCGACGCACTGTCGAAGAGCTCGGTCGATTCTGCTGACAGCGACATCGGCATATCATTCTCATGCGCTGCTTGCGTTCGCATCAATGTCAGCAGACGGTTTTAATTTGTCTATTTGAGCAGTTAGTGGTAATGCAAGGTGCACTATGCAAGATGGCGCACAGTTACTGCCAAGCATGCGTCTCTGCCAAGACCGATGTGCTTTTGACTTTCACTTTTCTCGTTAGTGCAGCCATGCGGCGTCTCATATTTTCATTAGGTTAAATTTCATATAAAAGACGCACCGTTGTATCAGATGCACCATTGAAAATATGAGAATGAAACCACGTCTTATACAACGGAATAATACGGTACCTGACTCGCAACCGTGAAGGCATGAGTTCGAATCCTACTGCGAGAAACAGTTTTTTTTCAGCTCAATTTCTTTTTTACGATTGTGTAAATGGCTAATGTCGTTATTTGATGCACTTAATTTATTGCGTCCTTGAAGAGCATCGGAAAGAATGCCCGTTGCTCCCTTGAAGAGCATGGGAAAAGAGCAATTGCTAGACCTTGAAGGTGTAGCCGCACAGGGTGTAACATTTCATCCACTCGCATTTACACCCCAAAAAGTCGAATGGTTTTGGCAGGTCTCATAATTTTCAATTCTCAGAATTCTTATAATTTTAAATGTCTTCTCTACAATGCTTATGAAAAAGTGCAGAACATCATAGCAAGGAGCCAGTATCAATTCCGAGTAAATAATCCGCCCGCGTTCAGTGACGTTCACACTCAATTGCGCTAGCACTCACAGGCACGTTCGCACGTTCGCACATCATATATTCGTATATGAGATCACAATAATCTTCGCTTACGTTTGTACTATAGGTTTACACTCAACTCACTAGCACTCACTCATATTTACACTTACGCCCACTCACACTCACAGACATTAAGTCGCGTTCACCCTCGCGTTCGCCCTCGCGTACACTCACACTCCTCGAAAGTCACTCATGTTCTCGTTCACTCCATCACGACTCCCGTTTCCGCTCTGGTCACCCGATTGACGACGTACTGCGAGAACTCGGAGAACAGCGACATTGTGCGCGCGACGAAGCCTAGACAATGCAAAAGACTCCTCACAGCGTCTCCATACGACAATTTTATTGTTGAATGAAGTGTCGCGTTCAAAAGCGTTAGGTCTGTTCCTTGTGCACACTGTAACACTATATTACTGTACATTAGCGCATTTCTTAACCGGTATTTTTTGTATATGTATTCACATATGTATTACAGTCGTATATGTTATATTTGATTGTACTCTCCCACCTTACACAATGACTCTAAGGGCCTGCAAGGTATCTTTAAACAAACAAACAAACAAACAAACAAACAAACAAACAAACAAACAAACAAACAAACAAACAAACAAACAAACAAACAAACAAACAAACAAACAAACAAACAAACAAACAAACAAACAAACAAACAAACAAACAAACAAACAAACAAAAAAAAACAAATAAATAAATGAACTGTGATTCCGATACCAACGCCCTCAGCAATCACAACCTTTCTGCATTAAGTACCACACCATTTTATTTGTACCTGTGGCTGCTTCTCGTAGCATAAACGGAGCCAGCCGACAACGCGCGTCCCTGCCACTTGAGTCTCTCGTTTTGAGTCAAATCGGAGTTGCGAGGTTTAACGCCCGTATAAAAGCGCCCTCGCTGTAGACGTCCCACCACCGCAGCACACTGAACAAATTGTCGCGTAGCTGTCTGTCTTTACGCTTCTTCGTCGCCTGTGTTGTGTAGCAGTGTTCTTTTCGTTCGTATCATTTTTGCTCTCTAGATGTCCTTTCTCCAACGGGTGGGGAGGCCAGTTGGGAGAACATCAGGCGTGGCATCTCCCTCTGCGCCTCTATAACGGTCCGGCCGGGCGGCCGCGTTGTCGCCCACCTTTTGTAGTGGCGACACAAGCCCCGTCTTCTAATTTCCCCCAAACTGTTCGGTGAATGCTTCCCGACTCCTTTGTGTATTTTCGCTTTCTATAGACACCCGCAATTCTTCGCTCTATAGTTCGTCGAAAGCCCGACGGCTGTCTCGGTAGTTTTCTGTATGTTTTTACTTTGCTTTGGGTTGTAATTCTTTGGCCAGACGGCTGTCATCGAGTTCGAACTCGGCGAAGACCGCCCGCAATTGGGTGCGCGTGTTTGAATCTATGTGGCCTATTGGTTCTGGTGAACGAGGAGTTGTGAGTGTTCTCTCTTTGTTTGCTGCGTGGCGGGGTGTTTGGACGCTTCCCGGAGCGTTGGGACAATTCCCGGGGCGTTCGGCGAAGGTTCGCGCCGGAGGCGCCTAGAGACCAGGTCGCAGAGAGTGCTGCTCCTACATGAGTAGTTATGTAATGTGAAAGTGCCTAATTGTGTAATTCGTGTAACTAAACGTCAAATAAACCGAAGAAGAAAAATTTTCATGGATCTCCTCTGTGCTCGCCTCATCTCTCCGGCCCGGATGAAGTAGCGGCAACATTCTACGCTACGATATTAAGCAAAGTTAATGGGTTAGAGGAATCGCACACTAATAGCATCCTGTGCGTGGTGAGCTCGCGTCTCTTTCGCTGAACTGCTTCTGGAAACACTCGAATCTAGCGACGCCGACAATGTTTCAACACGCGAGTTAAAACACTGCAGGGAATCCCTCACTAAGGTAACAATAGTCACGCGGTCACGTTCGTCTTTATCAATAATAATGATAGTAATCAGCTGGTTTGATCACACTGCAACATGAAGGCCTCTCATCATAGCATGATACTAGATAGTAACAGCGAGAATAAGCAATCCTAGGGAACAGATTTCTTTTGTTAATCTTAATCATACGAAGTGATAAACAACGAAGTCAGATAAAACACAGGGGAAGGGAAGTTAATTGGTATGTGAGATTGAAACGTAGACACAATCAGGGAATGGAAATGAACGTTAACGAACAGATAACTTGCCTCAGGTGCGGACCGAACCCACATCACCCGCACTATAATTACGCTTCCAGTAAAGCAAGCGTACACACGTTAAAGGCACCGCATGCCCACTAGTTAAATGCAAGTTCCTATCGAGGAGTCAGCGCCAAGTGATATGTGTTCCTCACAAGCCACAGCTGGACAATGACATAAAATGAGGATTGAAAGGCATTCTATGCTATTGATTCTTCACCTATTAGGTTCCCTCAAAGCCTTGCTTAAGCACTGCGAGCGAAGTACCAGCTAAACGTCAGTCACATCATCACAGAGGCTCAAGCAGTGCTCTCCCTCTTTACAACTTCCTTCCTTTCATAGCCATCCTGATCATCATTATGAGCCTATTCATATGTCCACTGCAGGACGAAGTCCTCTCCCAGCAATATCCAATCACCCCTGTCTTTCGCCAGCTGATCCCAACTGGCGCCCGCAAAGTTTCTAATTTCATTCGCCCCACTTAACTTTACGCCGTCCTCGACTGCGATTCCCCTTCCTTTGGAGCCCATTTCATAGTACTAATGCCCAGGTCACAGTACTAATAACCGCGCATATCTTTCCGCGCTCGTATCCTCCACCTTCGTATTTATTATTTCCCCCCTGCTTGTTCGCTTTATATACCTTCAAGCGCGTGTTTGCCCCTATCCACCTGCTGCGCCGACTAAAAACACTGCGTACACCGGAATCCACCAGCCATCACTCAACTTGCCCTCCCAATTAACCTTTCGTGCGAACTTGGCCGCTTCGCAGGGGCAAGCGCGATATACTATAAGCGGTAAAAGATGGAGACCGCTTTCATTTTATTTTATTTTTTTCTCCTTTCTTCTCGTTCTTTCTTCACTCAGAGAACGATGGCGCCAGCATTTGTTAAGTTTCTAAACGTCACGCAGGGTGTGGCCTTGTGGCTCAAGTTAAGTAGAAACCCCCGTGGCGCAGGCATTTACGGGTAAGCAAACACGAAAAGTGTGTTGCCAACGCGGATGAGTTGCCCGTTGTAACCGATACCCTGTCACGTGCCCGTTTCTCCCGTCTTTCGTATGCCTGCTTGCCTTAGCTGTAACTTTCGAACACCTTCCATGACCCTGACTCACCTCTTAGTTGCTTCTCTTTGTTTTGTTGATCTTTTACATTTAAAGAGAACGGGTAACTTAAGCAGCGCTCTATAGACGACGTCTGCATGCTTTTGTTTATTGTAACCGGAGAAGGGGCGGGGGGGGGGGGCAATGTTGCGTAAACTTGTAGCACCCTGCGCGCGGTGCTAACTTATCTGAGCGGCACCCCAGGTAGTCTTCCTCACTTCTTTTCGCTGTTTACTAGCGTACTTTAGGCTTAAGTTTCAAGAGCCGGAATCCTCATCGCATCGATACTTTCTTTTCATCTCCTTCCTAAAGAGAGGTGGCTCTCGACTGGGTGGCTGCAGTTTCTGTTCCTGGAAGCGCCTATATGTCTTTAAATTAAATGACAGCAAGCACGGGGGTCGCAACGCAAGTTACGTAAGTATATAGACGCATTGGTTTTCAAGATCACTGTGTGGGCCTCGAGGAGCCTATAGGCGTATATAGATGGTTGTGATGAGGCAATTCTAGGTTCGGTCAAAGGTGGAGCGTTTGTTAAACGTCGAAAGACGGCGGCCATCGTTTCGTCCCTTGGAACACACACAGTGTCCGCAAGGCTGTGTCGAAGGAAGATGGGTTTAAGCGTTGTGGTATCATTTACATTGTGCGCTTGGCTTGTCGCTTTCGATTTACTGTATCCTCGGGGTCGATAATTTTATCAGAGAAAACCATTCTGTGTACAGCTCACGCCTTCGCACTCTTTTACGAGAGGATGCTTAAGGTTCGTGATGCTTTGCGTTTCCAGAGAATCATAGTGCGTGAAGTCTGAGTGTCAATGCTAGAAGAACACCGGCTGATCCACGCAATTGGACAGGCAACGTAAAAATGACTGCGTCGATGAGTTTATCTTTTTTTTTTTCACGAGGTGCACGCAAATACAGGTGATGATGGCATGTAGGTTTTCGACAATCTTGATGTTGATTTTAATGAACTTGAGCGAGCTCCCCACTAACTGAGGTACGCTTTCTAATGAGCAAAAAGAAGACGCCTTGTTAAGAAGCTGAACTAGTAACTCATTATGCGCACCTGCGAGGTCGTCTTTGTTGTTTTTGTTCTTGTTGTGGTTGTTTGTTCCCATTTCTATGTTCATCTTCTGGAACACACCAACGGAGGTGCTCGTGGGCCACCCTGAGAAATCTGTGTCCCCCTTATGCGCTTTTGACGCTTAGAGTTCATGGAATACTTGGGCTTCAGTCAACACTGGCCCCCACAGCTACGGCGTTCTGTTGCCAGCCACGATGACTAGAATTCGATCCAAGGCCGCGGAAGCTGAATTCCGGTAGTAGCACATTGCAAAAAAAGGTTCACGTATCATGCCTTGATGCACTTCCGGAGCATGGCCGTCGCGTATGTAAAATGCGTTTTAAGGCAGTAGAGATTTGTTGTCAAATGATCAGTATCAAAATTGATCACAATGGAAATGAGAGATACCGGAACCTTCCTTCTTTGACTCCGAAGCTTTCACTTCGGCATATGGCTTACTACAGTGTGACGTATAGGCCGTCTCATAGGCCATCGATGGCTTGGAATAGTATTTACATTGTCTGCTCCTTGAACAAAAGTATGACCAGAAGTCACGAATATGACGATTTGCCGGTGCAAAGAGACAATTGCGCGCTTTCTTTGTGAGTGCCCTCGGTTCAGCGCACAAAGAACAGTGGCACTCTGCGCCGCGCGCGACAGACTTGACAACGGTTCCTTTGTGTAAAAAAGAATATTTGGGCATTCTTACCAGCCGACATTAGCCCGAGTTGCTTTAAAAGCACTGTTGCGTTGTTTAAAAGCATAGGGACTGTATGAAGGACTTCATTCGTTGCCAGGCGCCTTCCTCCAGCTTGTGTGCAGATATTCTTTTTTTTTTTTACTTTTTATTCCTTGTCCCATTCGTTCAGTGCAGATACTTTCAACTTTCATTTACTCTCATTCTCTCTTTGTATTCTCAGCGCCTGCTTTAAATTTGTAAGAACTTCCTGGGAGACTCTCAAAAGCTTGAGTTACAAAGGACATGGTAAATATTCTAAATAAAAGAACAATAAAATTTAGTTTTCCAGTAAGAGCACTGAATGGTCATGTAGCATCTACCCAAATAGCTTGACTGTGGACCCAAAAGACCTTACATGGCAGTGGCCTGGAACTATTTTACGGAAACGCAATTCGTGTAAACACTAAAACAGCCTACATACACACATGCAAAATACATTATAGTAGATCGTATTGAATACTGTCAAATATCACCACGAACAGTAACAGTCGAGAAAAGAAAAACTATCATCTTACAAACGACGCTACAAACGGAGTTCTCAGTGAGAAAGCTTCGCAGTTGAGGAAACATTTGTCCTGGTCCGGCATTGTAGCTTTGTGCCGCAATCGGGCGGGGGACAATTTTTCGTTTAATGAACCTTCCTCCGCTTTGCGCTATTCCGCAGTACTAATTTGCTAGTAAAATTAAAATATCCGCACCTATTTACGTAACGCAATTCATGAAATTACGAAAACAGTCTGTACATACACACACGCAAAATAGAATCGGAGTGTTATATGCGGGTGCATACGGTATACCAAAAGGAAGGAAGAAAGAAAGAAAGAAGAGAGAAAGAAAGAACGAAAGAAAGGAAGAAAGAAAAAGAAATAAAGAATTTGTTCTGTTTAGGCTAACACACTCTTAGGAACAAATTGTGAGAAGCCATATCACCAAGAAATAGGTGTTCTGGTTATCGAACTACAAACTGCATCCACCGACAACATCTTGCCGTTGTACAAGATCACATGCTCCCGAGGGCTTCGTCCGAGCGAAAGTTAGAGCCAATTCATTACAATTAAAAAAAAAAGGAGGAAGGGTCTACAAGGTTTTCACAGATAAACCTACGCACAAGAAGGTCGTGCAAATCCTGTGGTATTTCGCGCACAGGAACAGACAGAAAAAAAGAAACAAGATGGAGGCAGCTCCAAGGGGGAGTTGTTAGTAGAACAACGAATCGATAAACCTTACGTAGCAGCATCTGTTACAGTGGTGAACTGTTAACAACCTCCCGACAAGTTTTCCAATCCACTCGGGCTGTTTGCGCCATGTCGCGGAGATCCCCTCTAGTCACCGTATACTACTCGACCACACGGAGAAGGCAAGTGATGAAAGGTCCACAGCTTAACCGATCCACGGGACGCAGCGAGAAAACACGTGCATAGATTCTGAAACGTTCCACCCGACTTGTGCGCCTCTTACTGAAGGTTAATTGCGAGGGCAAGCTGGAAAGCGATAGCAAGCTCGAATGTTTGCAGCCTCCTCCACGTTGACAAAGGTGGGCAAAGTTTACACAGATGAACCTTGTTTAAATTAGCCGAACGTGTAGTAAAACCACGTCTTGCAAAGAAAACGATAGTCGGCTCGATTGATTTTCGGTTCCCTGTGGGAAGCACAACCATTTTCTTTATTTTCTCTCTTTGTTAATTTTTTTTCCAGTTTTGTTTTTCTTGCTGCGATAGACGCGATGTAGAAATGGCCAGTATAACTTTACGAACACGCTATATAGCGACTGTGAAGGAAAATGACGCAAGAAGGGGTGTACGGCTAGGGGCTTCACGATGATGGATATATACAGGGTCTTTCAGCGAACACTTTCAAACATTTTTTAAAGGTTGCCTGTGGCATGATAGCACAATTCTAGTTAATGAGCTGGTCTACTCGAAGAGGCGGGCATTACATGCAAAAAAAAAAAATGAAATGCATAATCGACTAATTAACAAAATTCCCTAATTAAGTTTTAAACTAATTATGTGTGGCCCATATTGCAATTTACAAATTGTAGCCGTGGAGTTTGCCAATCGAATCCACTTAGAATGAATTCTCAGGATGACGCCAGTTTCTAGATATTAATTCCCGAACTTAGCGGAGTAATGCATTGGCGTACCAGTTACTTTCTTCACAAAACGTCGTTGTATGCATTGATGCAGAAAAGTAACTGGAACGCCAGTGCATTTCTCCGCTAAGTTCGGGAATTAATATCTCGGAACTGGCGTCATCTTGAGAATTCGTTCCAAATGGATTCGCCTTGCGAACTTCACGGCTAGAATTTGTGAATAAGCTACTTATTTAGTAGCCCTTAAGTAGCCCTTGAACTCCCAGCCTACCGCGTATAAACGCAGCCCTATGTGGCTTATCTGTTAAAAGATCACCACCCAAGCACTTCGTACAGGTGGTTAACCAGCGAAGCTGAAACGTGCGGCCCCGGTGTTTATCACTGGGTTAATCCCAATGGTTCAACAATGTCTTTCTCAGTTATTGGTTACGTCTTTGTGTTTCTTATTGAGGTTACACACACTTTCGTCTGCGACGGGGAGAACGACGTCACTGACGGTAGGCCCGCAGTCCGCCGTTGTCGCATTGCTGCTTGCGATTCTTCAAATTAAATTGCTTCAAAATTAAATCTGTCCGTCAGGTAAGACAATGAATGGCTCATATACCCCCTTAAGCAATGGTCCATACCCCCGTAAACTCGGCCTCTAGCTCCATTACGACGGCAGAAGAGAAGTGAAATTCTACACTGGAATGACGAGCAGCAACGCAGCCAGCTGAGGTAGAAGACGACGACTCTCGAGCCATTGCTGATGATGATAGTTTCTGCGCACATTGGACGGAGCTGTAAAATAAGCGTTCGAAGGCGTTCGTGACAGCCCTACGACCAGACAGACTCGCACGATTGCAGTGTGCAAGCGAAGTCAAAACAGAAACGTAATTCTCACGCAGCACATAACAGCGCTTTAGTCAAACTTCACTGCACGGGCAAGATGTAGCGCCCTCTTGTCCTTCGTGCAGAAGGTTGTGTGGACAGACTCGCTAGTATGTTCTGCGTGTAATGAATGTGCCGGAGCACTCGCAATGTGTTGTGTGTGTCAGCAACCATTACTGACAGTCTCCTGACGGTATTACTGGCTGTATGTCAGTGATACTGACAGTCACAGACAACCCCGCTGCAATATCACTGTAACTCTCAATTCCACCTGCGTGGTGCGATTTTATAGGATCGTTTAGAGGCACCGTGCAACGAATGCGCGTCTATAGTCTTTCAGAAAGCTAAGAGTATCAACGAATCCTTTGTAAACAGTGCTGCGTGTCTATCCTATTCCCTGTAAGTGCCGTTAGCATTATAAGTGCCGTCAGCATGTTTACCACGCCTTCTGTGCATTATAGAATTTCAATTACTCCAAGACGTGGATATATATGACAGGTGACCCTGAAAGTTTGAACTGCAATAGCAAAGTGTGCACTTCTGCATAACTGACGATTTATGACCGGCCGAAGTACGTTGTATTGAACGTGTAAGTCGGAAGTAAACACTCACAATGAAGCGCCACGGATTGTTATGTGTATCAATCCCTGGATTCATTCACATTTGCACGGTACGTTCACGTAATTGTATATAGCATTGCCTTTATGCATTACTTTACTGATTGTAACTTTTCTTTGTGACATTTGCGTTATGTTCTAGTGTAAAAATGTATTATGAATATTGGTGAATATGATGAAGCTTATTGCCAGCTTGCACACGTTTTAACTTCAACCCCTTTATAACGTACTCTCTGTTTTTGTGTTACTACAACGAGAACTGTTTCTCTCGATAGGTATAACCAGTGTGGTGCACTTCATGTTTTGTATCACGGAACTTGTGCTAAAAGATATAGAAAGAAACAAACAAAGAAAGGAAGAAATGTATCACGCCAGAACGACCGAGCCACAGTGAGCGAGACGGGCGCATCTAGAAGAAGACCCGAACAAGAAGCCCCGCGGTTTCGTTTAACCCCCGTGGCCCGTAATGGCGGTCGGCGGCGCCCGCACCGAAGCGCAGTCTCGACCGAACAGTCGAAGCGCCAAAGCTACGTCAAGCGCCGCGGGAGCGTGATTAGGCATTCGCGTGCGGTTGAACGCTGCTCTTTCCGTACCGGATGTGGCGCCAGCAAAAAGAAACTCGCTAGTGGAGCACGCATCTTCCGGCTCCATTGCTCGCACCGGCGCTGTATATGTAGAGGTGTGGGAGCACTTCTTTTTTGAATTTTCTTCTGACGGCACGATCCGCGCTTCAAAGGAGCCAAACGAAGCGTTTGCCCATGTAATTGAATCAGAGACGTTTAGCGCAGACTGACTCCACGGCCGGCGAAACGCACGTTGAGAACACGAGAACATAAAGGCCAGTCCGTAGGTCTCCCTCCAGATAGTTCACAGCACAAAACGCGAAAATAATAAGCGCTGGAAAAACTCACTGTGCAAACTAAAACAAGCACTGAACCACCTCCGTGTTCTACTCTCCCCTATCTCTGTTTTTTGTGTCGGTTTGCTGCCTTGACCTGGCCTTCCACTGGAGCCCCAGCACCACGTCTGTTTTAGCACCGCTGCCCAATTCTAGATGACACCAGGATCCAACGTGGCTGCCGCCGCAGTGTTGTCCTAGTTATTTTTAGCGTTCATCCCTTGTTTCTCTTCCATTTCTTTCCATTACGTCGGCAGCATTTTCGAGTGGGCCGCTACTTAGTGGAAGAGGCATGATGCTTGCAAGGCGCCTGCGGCGCGATCTGTCATCGCCTCCAGGCTAAGAAGTAACAGTAAAAAACACGAGCAGAAGGAAAAAAGAAATGTTCATTCGTGCCTGAACCCCCCCGCAGCGTCCAGACTATAAGCGGTCTTTTACAGCGCATGAACCACAGCAGGGAGGAAAATGGGGTTACTTAAAAAACACTGCGTTAGGGAAAACAAAGGCTGGCACGCTGGGCCGCAGATAAGAGGCACACCGCGGAAAAAGGTCGTTCGTGCAAGGGGGTAAGATGTTAGGCTGTCAGAAATGCGACGGAGCCGTTTATCATGGTGCAGATCGCGGGGCGTCCGGCGGGTCAGCGAATTTGTCATAACCGGTGCCGAGACGCCGGCACTTGGCTTTCTAATTTAGGTCGGATTCGTTTTACGCGAACGCGATTGAGTGGACACGGGAACCGGAGAAGACAGCGTGTGGGTGAGCGCGCTGACTTGGCGAACGGATTGCAAATGAGGTCGGCCTGCTTTAGAAATGGCTCGTCTTTCTCCGCGGACAGCCGCTCCCGCCAACAAGGGTTGATGATGAATTGTAGTCAGAAGGGTACTGTAGGCGCATGAAAGTGCAACGAGCATTTCATTTTGATCTCTTGCGTAGCAGGACTTCCCTCGTCGTGATAATAAGTATAAGTTTCCACTGAAGGCACAGTTCATTTTCACTGTTTTCCTTAACTTCATTGACTGTTGGCTTCAAGTGGTTGTCATTCACAATTAACTCGAGCCCTACGGTTATTTTGATTTCATTGCGATAGCAATTATACAGCCACACTCCGGACAAGTTTTCGCCGTCGCCGTGCTAAACCGTATAAACTCCACGTGCGATAAAATCTTATCGTGCCTCGCGCGCCGTATGCTGTGGATGCGAAGGGAGAAGCACGTGAGGACGAGACGAGGATGGCTGCCTGATGCCCAATGTGATCAAGCGCGCGCAAGAGAGAGGGGGGCGGGGTTGGGTGCGTGGTAACGCGATCAAGCGCGCGCTACTAGAGGGAAGGGAGGTGAGCGTGCGTCTCCTCCTGAATCCCGGCCGTGGCTGTCAAGGAAACTCCTTGGTGGCTGCGCATGGCTGTCCACGCGGTTGAGCGCATACGCGGCCCACGAGCCCTACTTGGATGTAATTTGCGGCAGGTGCAAAGATAGGTTCAGCCAAGATGGCTGGGGTCTTCATGTGTGCTGTCGTCTCACTCGCCTAGTATTCGAGGTCAAGTAATCTGAAGTTCTGGAGGCGCGTTCACTCCGCTTTGCCTGCGCTCTTCATCACGTCGCCAGCATTGTGACAGCGAATGTTCGCGGTCATATTGACTGACATATGTTCATGTTTGCCCGCGCGCGCGTTGGGTGCGTGGCACCATGCTTGCCAATTAAAAAGTAAGTGAATGTTTACTGCAAATTATACGACCGATAAAACTGCGAACCTTAGTTCGTGTGCCTGTGTAATGCTTTTATATCACTAACAATGCTTCGTCTTTCGTGCAAAACAGCAACTTTTTTATTTTCTGTCAATACTCTCAAAGGCATGTCTTTATAGACGAAAACTAAATCCTTATCGCTCCATAACAAACAAGAAATATATTCAGGCGGCATGTCTGATATAGAGTGACGTTTTGTAGCAGTTAACCGCCATTCTGTGAAATATAAAATCTCTCTTCTTCATGCAACAAACCCAGAACAACAAGGGCCGCAACCAAATGAAGTTCATGTTCAGTGGATCAAGGTATCTTGAATAAGAGATACTATATTTTGCTTTCTCCAGACCGCTTTGGATGGTTGGCTTGTAGAGAATCGCTCAAACAGTGTAACTTCGTAAAATGTTGTTAGGTAGCGACAGCTGTGCACAGGCGTCACTGACTCTGGCAGGTACGTAAACTTGTTAATACCTCAAATGTCGTCAATTCTGTTATCTTAGATATAGAGACACGTATTTTTGGGTTGTTTAATATGTGACAAACACGCTGGAACGACGATCGTGTTTTTTCATCCGTTTATTTATTTTAAGGGAACCTTCAGGTGCAGTGCTCAAAAAATTGAAACGCCATTGAACTTACTCCAATACCTTGTTTCGTTTACGGGTTCACCTGCGTTCATAGGAGCGGCTTAATTCATACTCCGAATTGTACACTGGAGACTACTTCGTGCTCACAAACCGGCTACAGAAGGAGTGCACATTGCATTTCCATGTAATTACGCGTATAAGGCGTTCGTTGCTGT
Organism: Dermacentor silvarum; assembly: GCF_013339745.2. Taxonomy (NCBI): domain Eukaryota; kingdom Metazoa; phylum Arthropoda; class Arachnida; order Ixodida; family Ixodidae; genus Dermacentor; species Dermacentor silvarum. The sequence continues at coordinate 20,256,236 of NC_051160.1, read as the reverse complement.
TTTCTTGCTGTTCGCGTTTCAGTTTTTTAACACTGTATATCCACAGCTGCACCAGCCGGTCCGGTCGCGAACGTGGCTGCGCTCATCCAAATTTTAATGCGAAGATTTCTTTTTTTTATATAAGTTACTTATTTACACAGTTTCCTACAGCGCCCATCTGGGCATTAGTTAGGAGAAAGGTATGAAACATGGACTGTAGACATGCGGTGCAATATACAAAATACATCCAGCATGCAAGTGAAAAACAAACAATGCCACAGTTCAATGATAATACAATGATGGACAGTTATGTTTGGACAGTTATGTCAAGGAATGGAATGTCAATGGAATGGAATGATGGAACGATGGATTGATATATGGAATGAAGGTCAGTTATGTCAAGATATAAAAACGTGGTCATGTAACAATGTGAAAATGAATGGAGGAAGGCCCAGTACTAATTAGTCGGCAATTATACTCTAGTATCTTCATACTGTTGTCCGCACGGGCGGCCACGTAAGCGGGTTCCTTTAGGTAAGCTTCACTATTAATTGCGGTTTTAATTTTTTTAGAATGTTAAAAAGCAATATTAGTCGTAAGTACTTACGCATCTCAGAGAGCAAGGGCTACCCCAAACGTTTCACAATTAAGCAGCAATTCCAATAATCCTAAACTATAGCGGCTATCACAACCAAACAGTTGCTATCGAATGTTGGGCCCTACTAGACATCAGATATTGACACGCAAAGCAAAATCAAGCGTACATTTCCCAGTGCACGCCCATGTGTGTTTCCCGTCTTGTAGCAGCGTATTACGGCTATAGGAGCGAAGCATAAGACACCGGCAATGCCACCACGCGTTCGGCCTCTCGTGAAAGGATACCGACCAAAGAGGAACCAGCAGGATCCTTGGCTTCACATGACGTGAGAACGAGGAATAGATACAGGAGCGATTAGAAACTAAGCATTTCGCATCTGCCTCTCCGTGTCCATAGCTTCGGTCCGCGACCTATTTTAAAGCCACTTCTGCATGAACGTGAAACAGAGCAGCATTATTCTAGCATCTTCCAACAGAGGGCTGGCATGTTAATTGCTAACGACGCGAGCTCTCCAGCTGTGATAAGGAAGTGTGCCCCTCCGACAAGAGGCTACACGCCAATGATTAGCGTCATTCAAGTCGCATCTACGGGGCGGGGCATCGAACGATTGAGACACTCCGCGCAGTCACTGTTGCGCGTGGGAAACGTTTGCAGCGCTGAAATTTAAGGGTCTTCGGGGTATTGGGGTATTATGGCAGCTGGTGTTGTTGTCGCTACTGCTACCGTGTATGTATTTGCAGTGATGGTGCTGTTCCCGGGACACCACTTCCCAGGACACCACTACCGCTCCAATTAACTTGTTATCTTATCGCAAGAGCGCATCATCACCATCTGACCGCGCTCCATATTTTTTTTTGTTTTTTTTAATGCTGCGGGGACGTGTACGCATCCGCCTAAAGTGTCGCCACATGACCCGAGATCACTTGAACCACTGAGGGGCTTGGAGAAATGTGGCAACTCGAAATGTTGTGTTCTTACATCGAGTGACTGCTCACATTATCAGTAATGAATGAAACTTTTTTTTCAGCTAGAAATGTGTTGACTGAGTTGTTATGACAAGAAACAGGCGTCTAGTGAAAAAAAAGATCCTCTTAGATACACTCTTACATGAACTGTACGTAATATAAAATGTAAAACATACCACTTAATCATATTTTCCGGCAGCGTTTCAAACAACCGGTTTAGTGGTTTGGAACCTGATAAATTATGCACATTAAGATAAAGCACGGGTGCTGGCGTATAAATGTGCTGAGGCTTAATTATAGTAAAAAACCATTTGTTAACAAGCTTTGTTTTCATGGAAATAGATTATGACACATTATGTCGCAATGTACTTTTATTTTATTTCATTTTTTTTACTTTCGTATCTATTTTCAAGTCAAAGGAAACAGCAGGATGCAAGGTTCCCAATATTTTTCACTTGAGTAACCCTGCCACCGTTGATATCGACACATCATGTCAGAATGCAACTTCGACTAGCTTTAGCTTCCCGTCATGACACAAGACATAAGAACAGACATGTAACGACAACGCGACAATAGGCTAGAGCAGGTTAAACCTCTTTGATGCCGTCACACTAGCCCTCAGCTCTTTGCTAACCCTGCCACGAGACCGGCGGCGCTTGCCACATGCTATGGACTTGACTGGCATTGTGACCAGGACAGGAGTCATGCTTTCCAATTAATTGATAGCTTTCACGTCAGGTCAGGGAACCAGCTTATCACCTTGCCGGTGCACAAGGCATGGTGGCTACGATGACGTCAGCGCAAGTAATCTTATTGATAGATTCCACATGACGTAACGGACCAAACTTATCACATTGCCGGCGCACCAGGCATGGTGGCTACGATGACATCAGTGCAAGCCATCTCATTGATAGCTTCACGTCACGTCAGGGACCCAGCTTATCACCTTGCCGGTGCACAAGGCGTGGTGGCTACGATGACGTCAGCGCAAGTAATCTTATTGATAGATTTCACGTGACGTCACGGACCAAGCTTATCACATTGCCGGTGCACCAGGCATGGTGGCTACGATGACGTCAGTGCAAGCCATCTTAATAAATAGCTGTCACGTGACATTACGGACCCAGCTTATCACCTTTCCTGTGCACCAGGCGTGGTGGCTATGATGACGTCAGTGCAAACCATCTTATTCAATAGCTTTCCCGTGACGTTACGGACCCAGATTATCACCTTGCCGGTGTACCAGGCACGGCGGCTACGATGACGTCAGTGCAAGCCATCTATAGGTTCCTTGCGACATGAATCAATTCAGGGAATGGTAGATACAGGCAAGAAAATCCATCAGACCAACGTACACAGTTGCCGTTCTTGCGAATTTTACAGGCTGCAGGAATCACCCTTCTTGACGTATCACATCAAAAGACCCACAACAGACACAATTCACTCTAGGAAGCACTGCGACTAATTTTTTTTATTATATGGTATTTAGGAGATATTGGCGCCTTTAATTGGCACCGGCTGCTCCTTTTCACATAGTGGTATGAAAGAAAAAAAAAAGAAAAAAAGAAAAAAAAAAGAATGAATCTACACGCATTAAAATTAAGTGTCAACTCCAAATCACAACAACACAAAGTCCAGTCACATATGTGCACTAATTATTCATCAAAGGCGAAGGTGAGGGGTGCTGAGCAATTAGAACATGTACTCACTGTGTACATGACTCTTTAACCACTGACAATTGCCCGGATCTAGGAGTCAGTTTCACGACTTCCGTTTTGAAGTGACTTGTGCGACCACGTCTACCTCCTTGATCACATCTTCTCTCAGTCTGAGGAAATCCTGAGGAATACCTGACAAATACCTGAGGGAATCGCGCATATTCTCACTAGCCATTACCAGCCAATATGTAGCGGTGCTCGTAGTGCACAATGGGGCTATAGTACTATAGAGCTATAACTAATTCTATTAAATGCTGTGGAAGCACGTGCTGAAAACCCGATACCTCTTATTATACTGAATCTAAAACATGCACCAAACCGATTCCGAGTGGAAGCAGAATTCCTAAGAAGGACCTTTGTCTAACCCATCTGTCGCGCACACGTGGCCTTGTACCTTACGTTAGCGTTCAGTGCCTGCCATGTTACCGCATTAACTACCTCTCTTCAAGGCAAATTTCATTTTGCTTCCGTGCTTTCCGCGTCGTTCATTCTAACAACCAAATCACCCCAATTTGGCATCCTAGCAGCGTCCCTGGTTTCCGAGCTGCCGCATATACTGCTCGTAAAGGGTAACTGGTTTACTTACAAAGCAAAGTAATCATTTTTTGTTTGTCGATGAACACTTTTGTCGTTAAACACAATAAACAGACTGACCTTTCCGGTAGCACAGAAGCGTCCATTTACCGACGTAGCATAAATAATTACTCCTCTCTAAATTTCCTTTAGACCTCGTAGTGGCACATAGAGCGGCGTGCCCGTCACCGTTCATGAAGTTCGCCAGCCGCATTATCTCCGAGCAGTTGTATGAAATACAACTCGGGGCCGTCTATCTCCCACCTGCGCGCACTGCTGCGCTCGCAAGTTCTTTCTTTGTCACAACAGCTACCGACTGGAACCGTGTGCCCAACGACGCTGTGCACCACTCCTGCCCTGATCATTTCAAGAAATACATCGAAGAAATCATCCACTGTTTCTAAAGGCCCACGCCTGATGTCTTACCCAAATACAGGGGCATTCGAAATACAATAAAGAAAGAAAGAAAGAAAGAAAGAAAGAAGAAGGAAAGAGAAAGAAAGAAAGAAAAAAGAAAGAAAGAAAGAAAGAAAGAAAGAAAGAAAGAAAGAAAGAAAGAAAGAAAGAAAGAAAGAAAGGAAAATACACGGGGTATTAGCTAGAGTATCTTATGCGCATTGTGTAACCCTACAGCAGTTTCTGAGGACGGCATTGTTGGCGAACAAACAACTTTAAAATATCGTGCCAGGGCGGCCTGAATATTAACTCGTTCACGATTGTCTTAATCTCGCCTATTCTACAGTTGCATCTCTATTTCCTTCACTGCAGCCCGCGCGAACAAGCCTACGCTACCAGTAGCTCGCGCTGGGGCTCACATTGATGAAGTGGACGTTTCGGCTCTCTCGCCATCTGCTCTCCTTCGCGGCTGTCGTGGGCAAGCGAATAAGAAGCAGCCGCGAGAGTGCCTCCTGAAATATTCGTCCCGGGGCACCTCGTGCGGATCGCGATCGCAGTGATGATATGCAAAATAGTGGGAGGACAGTCTGTGGGAGACGCCTGATGGACGACCCTAACACAGCCTGCGTCGTCAGCGCATGCGTGACGACGTGTTGGGGGAAGTTCTTAAATTACTGAGCTATACAAGGTGGGTGTCTCGAAAGGAGCTCGGTGCGCGTGCACGGATGACGTCAGACATACACGACATGGCTTTGCCTGCGCAAAGCCACGGCACGTTGACAGTGAAGAATACCTCGTGGTAAATAGGCACGCTGGGAGGCAGACTGCGCGTGTCTGCGTTTTTGCAAGGCGTTATGCTGTTCTTGGTATACTTAAAGACGTTCCTTGATATTTAAAAACATGTACGGCTGCTTTGTTACCCTTCATGTGACGGAGAGTACCTGCGCGTTTTGCGTATTAGAGATGCTTGTTTATGACATGACATGACAAGAACTTTATTTGAGTCCTGAGGAACTGAGATCTAGGGAGTCATCAAGTCGGTGGCTACGCCCACCATGGGATCGGGAGACGAAGTCATGGCGCGATGTCGTGGGCCCTCTGGACAGCCTGGCGTTCAATGTGAAGATTGCTGCTCCTAAGGGATTTCTCCCATTGCTCTTTCGTGATGGGTGGAGAGGCGTTAAGGGCTGGTCGCAACCAAAGCATGTGATCAAAAGAGCATGAGTCATGACCACATTTGGGGCACGACTGAGAGTGGTCAGGGTCTATCCTGTTAAGGGACCATGGAGTGGGATACGAACGGGTTTGCAGAAGTCTAATTGTGCTAGCCTGAGGTTTGTTCAATTTGGGGTGGAAATGTCGTCCTGCCCAGACGATAATGGGAAACAATTTCGTGGAAAGTACATAATGGATCTTTGTGGATGTTGACCTCGGTCCGAGCCTGGCTACCCGTGACAGCGTGGTACGTGAAATCACGCGCTATCCGGTGGGCCTGCGCGTTAGGATTACATCCGAACGGGTTAACTGAGCCATCTAGATGGGCGGGGAACCACGAGATGTGGTAGCCTCTTTCGCTGCTCTCCCGAGTTCTTTGAAGTGCTTTGTTCATTGCTCGCCTTTTCAGACACGAGAGTGGCCGAGAAGGATCTAACTGCCGTGCGTGAGTCCGAGAAGACGATAGGGGGAACTTTTGCGCTGTCAAAAGCCAGAGCGATCACCGCTTCCTCCGCCGCATGGGCTAGTTTACTAAAGACAGAAGCTGCTTTAACTAGGTTGCCCTCCGCGTCTACAATCGAGACAGCTAACTTATCTCCACTGTCATATCTGGCAGCATCGACAAAGAGGGCCCCTAGTTTGTGCTGATAGATCTTCTTAAGGATGGACATGGCTCTCGCGAATCTTCTACCTTCGTTATGCACTGGGTCGATGTTTCGCGGGACGGGATCAACCATGATGCGAGTTCTGGATTGCCGGGTCAAGCTAATTTTGGTCGCCGGTTCATGTCTGAGTTGGATACCCGCTTCTTCTAAAATCTTGATCCCTGGCTTAGATGATGATAGCCTCGTTATTTGAGCCGCCGTGTGAGCTTCTATTAGCTGATCGATAGTGTTGTGGATTCCTAGCTCCAGCAGCTTCTCGGTGCTCGTGGATTGCGCAAGGCCGAGCCCGTGCTTGAGGCCGGTTCTGATTAGGCAATCCAGTTTGACATTTTCCGCCTTACCCCAATTAAGGTACGGCGCAATGTAGGTAACATGATTTAGAAAGAATGCCTGATAATCTCTGAGCAGATTGTCGTCTTTGAGACCGCCTCTTCGGTTTGGGACGCGGGCTACAAGTCTTAGGACATTACTTAGGTCCAGTGAGCCTGTTGAGGGCCATCGAGTTACAGCCCTTAGCATCAATGAGGAGACCTAGAATCTTGACCGAATCCATTCTTAGCTCGAATTTCTATCGGCAGAGTTTCCAGAGGCGCAAGGTTTCTGACCCCTTGTCTGGACTGTCGGTATAACAGTGGCTCTAATTTAGCGGGGGAGAGCTCAAGGCTCGTATTGGAAAGTCTACGTAGCCTCAAACGCGATTTGTAACGAGTGTTAGAGCATGGCTAGCGAGCCGCCCGGCGCCCAGATCGTGATGTCGCCCGCATAATTGGCTAGACCTACGTTCGGTATTGCAGCGAGGCTAGTGGAGAGCTTGTGGGTGGTTATATTGAATAAGAGTGGGGAGAGGACAGAGCCCCACGGGGTGCCGCAGTTTCCTAGCTGGTAGGGCCCTCCCGAGACCGTGCCTAGTCGGAGGTGTGCCTTGCGATCCGCGAGGAAAGATTTGGCGTAGTCATGAAAACGCTGACCCAGGTTAAGAGAGGAAATCTCCGTTAGGATGTGTCTATGCGCGACCCTCTCGAAGACCTTGGAGATGTCCAGTGCAAGGATTCCTCTCATGTCACGAATCGTCTAATAAAGATTGCTCTCTTAAGCGAAAGCATAGCGTCCTGTGTGGCTAACGTCTGTCTAAAGTCGATTAGGTTGTGTCTAAAGAGCTCCTTGTTCTCATTATGTTCAGTGATCCAATTATGTATCGCGTGCTCCGCAACCATGGCGATGTATGACGTAAGGTATATGGGCCACAGGTTGGCTATATGGGGGGGGGGGGGGGGGGTTGCCTGGCTTGGATATGAGTACCACTTTTGCGGTACGCCAGGCTGCCGGGACCTGTCCAGTTTTCCATACCTCATTGATTTGGGCTGTGACTATTTCGATTGCTCTATACTATAGGTTCTCGAGGAGTTTGTTCGTGACTTCATCGGGTCTCGGGACTCATCTGCTATTTAGATTGAAGAGAACATGTCTGATCTCTGATACGGTGAAGGGTTCGTCTAAATCAGGTGCCGAGAGTCCCATGTAGTTTACACGCTCTACCGGATGATCCCTGTCTTTGGCGAGGGGGAGATAGGTATTTGCTAAGTTGTTGGCTAATTCCCTCTTGGTGAGACCGATTGCGATTTGCTTATTTATGATCCTATCTGTCGCGATGCTAAGGGTGCCCTTAGACTGTTTATTGTTGAGGAGTCTTTTCAATAAGCTCCATTTGCTACCTCTTCGCATACGCCTGCTCGTTTCGGTACAAGTCTCGTCCCATTGCTGCCGGGCGAGCTGGGCCGAATAGGACTCAATCTCCTTGTTAAGAAGCGCGATTTTCGCCCTGAGTCTACGAATAAGCTTTTGGATCTTCCACCTGGCCGAGAGGGCGTGTTTTGCCGCCAGAAGGTGAGCGAGTGTCGAGTTCATTTTAGGGACCTCCAGATCAGTAGTGATTTCTTTGGTTGCTCCTTTAACTGCCTTGTTGAGATTCTCTAGCAGATCTGCACACGTTTCGTCTGGCGGGGCTGTTGCTTCTCTGATTTTACGAAAAGGGTCCCTGTCCATATACTCATATCTCGCGGGCTGTCTGGATTTGACACGCAACAGAATTTCGAGTATGTGATAGTCACTTCCTGGCCTCTCCTGGAGGTTGTCCCACGTGCCTTCGATACCTCGGAGGAAGGTGAGATCGGGAGTCGTATCTCGACTGACCGAGTTACCGATGCTTCTTTATGGCACAGAATTAGTTGCATGATCTGCCTATACGATATGAGACACAAGGCATCACAATATTGTTGTTGAAGTTATGGTACGTCTTCTGACGGAAACGTTCACTCGTAAATTATGTTCTTATCCTCCAAAGCCGCGCAAATGCGAAAATGCTATCTGTGACGTCTTCTTCGACGGTTCTCGTTCAGAAGAACAACGCCACAATCTCCCGTGGGGCTTTTGCAGGGGGGAAAATCAGCTGTTTACCAAAGCTAATGTCCTGGGAGCCTGGCCTCAACGTCTTTTTTTTTTTCAAACCCAGCAAGACACACGAGCGCTTCTTCGATATCTGAAGGCAAAATACTTGAGTGCTTGAGGCACATGCTGTGCCTCTGGTGCAAGCGACGAGTTTGAGATTCCGCCTACCCTTCCTCTCTTTCACTCCAAAATACCGCCCCCTCCCTCGCCATCCCCGCCCACGTTTAGGGTAGCTAACTATACAAACGTTTGTCAAACAAGCCATTCCTGGCTTGCGTTCCTCTCACTCTCAATGAACAGGTCGAGGGAATGTGGAACTTATTTTCTCCATTGTTCAGCGATCTTGTCCGAGTATATATGCAAGTGCAATCACGACTTGGCATGCTTTCGCGACTAAATTTAGTTAATGTTAATAGTAATGTATTGGTTTGACTTATTTCTGGGTCTGTTAGGAGAGAGAGAGAGAAAGAAACGTGGTGGGAAAGGCAGGGAGGTTAACCCGAAGAGATTATGGTTTGCTGCCCTGCACTGGTGGAAGGGGAAATGAAAGGCGGAATGAATAGGGAAGAGAAAAAGCAGCCACGAAAAAAAAAATCAAGGAATAAAAAAAAAGAGGTGGTCTGGTAAAGGTTATGTTTAGGATATCAGTATGGCTGCAGGACTACGAAGTGCGGCATTTTACTATATCCGAGAGCAAAAAAAAAAAAAAAAAAAATGAAAGAAAGAAAGAAATGTACATGTCGATGCCACGTACGCAGAAAATGCTTCAAATCCTTATAGTTGTCACGACTTCCGCGACTACACTCTCTAATTCGGCGTGAGACTAACGCTGTTATTGGAATTTATGCGGGCCCGCGCTAAAGTGTTCCTGGAGATAGAGTTCCCTGCAACACCCTGCTACTTTGTCTCTGTATCAAGCTGCTTGCTTAGACGAGCGTTCCTTTGGGCAAGGGTAGCGCATGATGAGAATGCAGCGTCGTTAATTATGGCAGAGGCATCGCCTCGCAATTAGCGACACACACTCGAGAGCCACAGCCGTAGTGGCGACGGAGGCTGTGGCTGTGTCGCGCCAGACCCCGTCGCACGTCGGGGTATACCGCAACCGACGCTTCGAGTGCCGGCGAGGCCCTGTCACCGTGGGTGCCCGTGGACGCCGCAGTTCCTCATCTCGTTATTAGCCCATGCCATCGGCTTATGCTATAATTGCGAATCCCCATAGTATTTTGCCTTTATACATTTAAGCTCTTAAGACGCGTGATGTAGACTGCAGGTGAGAGAACATCGTGAAGAACAAAAGAAAAAACAAAGTGACAGTCCAAGCATAGAAGAAGGGGCCACACACTATAGAAATATCGACCTCACAGTTGAAGGGCACTCCATACCCCAGGTAGACAGGATAAGGGTGCTAGGTCTTCACCTTCAAAGCAACCGAGCAAATCAGCGTACCTTGCAAGCACTACAAACAACAGTAGATAACACGCTACGCCTCATAGGAAGGATCTCCAATAAACACGGAGGGCTTCGAGAGAAGGAACTGATTCAGCTCATCCAAGCTTTTGTCCTAAGCAAAATCACCTTCGCACTACCATATCTCTCACTCTCTAGGAAGGAAGCGGACACTGTAAACTGCTTGATCCGCAAGATACACAAAGTCCGCTCTTGGTGTTCCGATTAGAGCATCCACACAGAGGGTGATGGCCACAGCCACAATCAATACCTTTGAAGAATTAACCGAAGCACATCTATCATCGCAATATCACAGACTCTCCACCACTGCAGCTGGGCGTGAGATCCTGAGACAACTTCACTACGCCCCACCACTCAACGAGAACAAGCGACATCAACTTCCTCCGAACATACACGGCCAATACCACATCCAACCTCTACCCAGAAACATGCATCCCGAATTTCACGTCGAACGCCGGAAACTTCGAGCCAAGGCGCTACAACGCAGCTATGGACAGGCAGAAGGAGTTTACTACGTGGACGCCGCAGCCTATAAAACTAAACATAGTTATGCTTTAGCGGTCGTAGACAAGCAGGGCAACACTGTTCGTTCAGCATCAGTCAGGACCACCTCAGCGGGCGACGCAGAAGAGGCCGCCATTGCACTCGCATCGGGGCTAACTGATTGCGATGTCATCATCAGTGACTCGAAGACTGCTATCCGGAACTTCAGTAGCGGCTACATTACAAACCTCGCGCACTCTCTACTAGTCGCTCACCCGCCAAAAAACTACATCGCTCTCATCTGGACTCCAGCACATCAAGGACTACCAGGCAACGAAATGGCTCATGCCGCTGCTCGAGGATTCACGGACCGAGTGGACGGAAATGTGGGCCTTACCCCAGAAGCCAATGACTCCCAACAACAGACCAATAAAGACGCACTCATCACATTCCATGAAATTTCCACACATTACAAACACCAACGCCTAACGTATCCACCTCTCTCTGTGTCGAGCACGCGCCAGAGAGAAATATTGTGGCGCCAACTACAAACTCGCACTTTTCTTACCCCACGCACTTTGAACTTATTCTTTCCCGACACATACCCGACACCCAAGTGTCGCTTCTGCCCTGTCCAAACAGCAGATCTCTCCAGTGAAAGTCCAAGCATAGAAGAAGGGGCCACACGCTATATAGAAAACGCGGCGGTAGACTCTGGCGTATATTATATACATACTGGTGCCGGCTGAAGCCTTATGCTGTGTCGATGGCCATTACGCGAGTATAGACCAAAAGACAAACTGCCCTAGCGAAGCATGGGGCGGATACCGGGAGGAGATGGCGATGATAAGTTTCGCGCACAAACGCGACGACTTGAGCGCCCCGGTGGGACGGCTTCGTCGAGTGGAGAAAGCACCTTTTCCACCCTTCTCTCATCTAGTTTTTGGCCCGTGAGGGTTCTTTCTGGGCTGTCAAGCTGCTCTGTAATCATCAGCCTGGCTGGCCTCCACCGCTAACGTATATAGTGCGTGTAACAGCCCGACGATCTCGTAGAAGGCAAGAGTAAGAGGGTAAATGCGGGAGCTCAAAGAAGGCAGCACCTTGGGTCAGTCGCTGCCTCCACCTCCTCTATACGCAAATGTGGAGGGGACAAATAAAATGATAATCCGAGCATTCTGCAGCCTCCGTATATATAGAGATGATGATAGGCGCGTATTACGGAGTGGTCATCGGCGTGAGGTTTTAGTGGACGTGCACCTATAGCTTGTTTGTTTTTGCAGGTGCCCAGCAAGGAAACATAGTGTATCGATTGCCAACAGGACCAATCAGAGAGCCGCAGCCCCAACGGGCAGTTAGGTTGAGCGTGTGTGTGTAATCAATTCCTTAGTCTCAAGCGACTGCGCTCGCTATAAGGCAGGGCTTCTATTGGTGAGAAAACGTGGGAATGTCACGCTCGCTTATTTACTTCTCGAAACGCAGTGCATCGGATTAGTTGTTGTTGCTCAGACGGTTGATCTTCTATCATTTTTTTTCCTCTTTCAGATGTCGTTCTCAGTGTTCCCTCTCCAGGCGACGTTACGGATTGAAATGCGCGCGAAGCCCTTAGCCTCCAATTAGCCATCGTCGCCGTATCAGCAACTGGCTCGGTCCCTTCCTCCTCCTTGAACTCTTATTTTCTTTGCCAGCCCCTTAAGCTGGCTTGTGCTTCAGTGCGCAAAGCGAAAACGTTTCGCCGTTCCTGCTACCTCTTCACAGCCTTCGGTCACGGGCTCCTTCGTCGATATTATGTTAATACGAGGCCGTCTTGCGTCACATTGCAAAACAACATGTGGTGTAGATGGATGGTTATGTCAGTGTTCAATAAAAGCCTGCGATTTTGATCAATTAGCCGATCACGCAGCAATTGCAGGGTGATTTGTTGACGGTGAGTGACTCACTGAATGATGATGATCTCTGCACGGCAGCTGCAAAACTTGGTGGCCGTGCGTTGGCTGATGTGTATAAGTTCTAGTCTTGTACACCGGAGAAGTGTCATGATGGTCCGGACTAAGTTTAGAGCGGTTCATCGCGCGCTTTAGCAGGAACTGCACGTCGCTATTCACCACTATAGCCATACAGGGGTAGATGTGTCGCTTTCACGCTAAGTTTTATTATCTCATCCACTTTGGTGTTAAGAAAAGGTGGCAACTTCGCAACGGAAGTTGGCTGTTGCTCGACTGCATTACGACGGCGCCCTGTTTGTGTGTACAGAAATACAATATTCCTTTCGACATATAGCTGAATTATAAATGTTGCGACTTGTTTCTTGCACGTTGTTCTTATTTCCGTTTAATTGCTCAACGTATACAAGAGGGACCGTGTGATCACACTAGGTCCGGCGAGAACATACACAACAGATGGAATCAACGATAACACTCGAGTAATCTCCAATCAGGCAGGCACATCAGGCGCTGAGCGATAACTTTAAGTTGCTGGCGGCTGAAATGCAGTCCCCGAGAAAAGGATAAATAAGTACATGTGTAAATATAAACGATCATGGCATGTTTTTGTTATTACATGCGGTTTTATCAAATGACTCCATTTGACCAATTGCAAAGACGTTTGGCGTCAAAACAAAAACATACAGAGACGGTGTCATGCGCTACTTTCTAAGACCACCCACGGATGGTATGATACATTTCATTCAGAGGGCTAATCTTCCGAGCGGGGCTCTCGTGTGGCTTGTAGCAGCACGATGACTCATGGGTTTGAAGTAAGAAAGGTTACTTCTTCCCAAATACGATTTGGCCTGGGGAATCACTCTGAGATCAGCGGAGACAGCGTGACCTGCATACCGCAGATAAGCACCTTCATAAGACATAAATTGCTCTTGGAACCTAGACGCTGGTCATTCGTACATGCATGCCTTGCATTCGTACCGGTGGCGCAATAAGCGCCGGCAGCCATGCCAAGCTCTGAATATCACGTTTGAACTGCTGATCACTGTACGTTAATGTTTACGTAGGTCCAAGAAGATGAACTTTTTTTAACAGCGAAGCTGTCTATGGCTAAGCTTCTAGGATTTTACGTTTCCGTCAACAGATCTGCTTGTGCAAAAACTGAGCTCCCGAATCTGATGCAAAATCGCTTCATTCTGTGCAAAAGCTTAATATACCTCTCACCACTTGGATATACCTTTTCAGTAAATTAGTTATCAATAGGCACCATTTTCAGAATCAGTAGACCCTCAGGTAGATAATAAGGGTTTCTCAAAAATTTGCTGCTGTGCGAACCGCGTCGGCCATGTGAACGCTCGCACCGCCATCTCTTTGTCGTCGTTCCAAGCGCTTGCGTGCCCAGTTTCCTTCCGCGATCCCGGCGTGGTGGTCCCGTCGCGCGTCTAGCTTCCTCCGGCTCGCCGAGGTGGCGGTAGCCTTCCACGCGAGTGTATGCCGCCGATCAAGACCGCCGATCAAAATAAATGTGTGTGTGTATCTGTCTTCGGGATGACCGCCATCACCCTTCAAGACAAATAAAATTTGCTCATGCCTTTGATCTAAATTCGGTGTCACTTCTATGTCGTGCGCTAAACTGCTTCGCTGGGAACTCATCGTCGCAGCATTGGAATGGCACGTGATATTTTCACTTCCTTAACGGGCGTTTCTGGTGCTGTCTTCTTCAAATAGGAGTAACGTGTTTGCCATAGCGCCTACTTGAAGCCTCCCTGAGTGTGCTCTTTCACACCGCAAACTCTTCGCAAAGTGATTGCAGGCGTGTACAAGACGCTCGTGCTGTCGTGTGCTCGATACCGTACGGCTATTCAAAGCGTTCCTATACCCGTACGCATGTACACCGCGTAAGGAACAGTCAGCCAAGTTACACACAGCCCCCCCCCCCCCCTCTCCCCTTATTGAAAGGTGAGAGAAAAAAAAAAAAACTGTCAGCCCTTCCACTGTGGTGGAGATGGAAGACCAGCGAAACTGTCTTCCCCCCCCCCCCCCCCCTCTAAAAAAAAAACAAAAAAAAAACACTAATATTCAGGCTCCCGCTGCTCTTGCGGATGGGCTTAGTTGCATGGCAGACATATAGTTCAACCATAATTTCGCTAATTACCAAACATGTGCGATTTAACTTATTACACACTGGCTTTATACAGGGCCCATGTTGTAATTACGAAATTTAGGCCGAGGAGTAGTCAAGTGATGTCCCCTTACAGAAATCCAAAGACTAGCACTTTCGAGATATCCGTCCCCAAAGTCTGCTAAATACATTCCCCGACGTTTCGGTTAAGCAGTCCCAAACTGTTAGACCCACGCTTTTGGGAAATTGCTAACTGGAACGCCAGTGTATTTCGCAGTAGATTTTAAGGTCGCATATCTCGGAAGTAGCGCTAGTTTTGGGATTTATGTTCAGCAGTTATGACCGCCCTATACTTGTCGGCTTCTATTTTGCAACTACAGTATGTGCCCTGAAAATGAACAAGTAAAAAGTTAATTTGCACATTTTAGGTCATTAGCGAAACAAAATGTGAAATTTTCTTCCTGTTTATGTCCACCGAGCTATCTGCGAAAACGGCAGGGTCGTAGATATGACACTTTGTTTTAACGTGTTCCATACAAAAAGAAACACCTTGTACGCAGCGCGCGAAGACAACGTTGTGTGCTTCGCAAAGAAGTTAACTTCAGAAAATGGCGATGTCAACTTATAGAGCCTACTGCATTCACAGTAAAGAAGTTAAGAGCCGACGCAATAGTTGAAGTCTGGTGATTGCTTTCTGGTTTTCTTTTAAGAGCTAGGTCATGTCCAAAGCTGCGTTGCTGCTTGTAGGAATCTACCAAAAACATACGCAATGTAGATTGCCCGCCCCCTGAGTACAGTATCGGACAGCTGAAAAACGAAATTCTCGGAGTCTCTCCTTAAAGATTTCCGAACGTAACCGTTACCAGGCAATTATAAGAGTGTGTCGAATAAATTATAGTATAAATTAGTTGCATTATAAGCTTGCGATAATCTGAGACACGAAATTGCGTATATAGCCGCATTTTCATGGAGAAGGCTTCAGGTAGCGGAATTTCTCTTTAAATTGTGAGCATGTTTATAGGCCGGACAGCCCGCCTATGCGCTTAAAGGTATATGAGCTTGCCGCGGAGTTCAAAGGCTACAGACTTCGAAACGAGTTCATCTTGCCTCCGTAAGTAACTATAACTATATACCAAAGTGCAAAAACGGTCGGGGTAAACCCATCAGAGCACGCGTGTTGCGTGGTTAGGCATCACGGTTCTCTTAAACTTGATTCACGCAGAAGAAAAGCAGCTTCGAGTTACCGCATTAAGCGGAATATCACACCACGGCATGTGTCCGCATTAGGTGGCTACGAGCGCGGGGCATTACCGGTTGCTGGTGGGCTTGGTTTATCGTGCCCTGTCTCACGTGCGCTTCGGGGTGCACTGCTGCCCTAATTGAAGGTGCTCAAAGAGGGCCGAAATAATCCTCGCGGATGGTCTGTGAACACTGCATAAAATAGAGGTGTACAATAGAGGCGTGAGTGTTCACCTGGCCAATCAACGGATTGGCCAGGTGAACACTCACGCCTCTATTGTATACCATGAATAACACTGAATATACACCGGCGTAAACAAGTAACACAATCCAAGGATATGTATTTATGGTCGGTTGAACTTCAGCAGCCTATAGCTTTGAACTCTTGGGAGACAAAGCGAGTATTATCGAGTCAGACTACGACCTGAGTTCCCCAGTGGTTCTCGAGACACCAGAAATATTTGACGCGCGGGTCATCTTGTCGTTAATGTATCCGATCCTGTTCGTTTAGTGTCCCTGCGATGTCTGTATAACTTTGCGCTATAGCATCAAGGCCACCCTTTCAATCTCTTGTTCTTCACCTGGTTGCTCCTTTTGCCTCGGCAGACGCTGGTGCACGTGTGGCATAATTGTAAAATCTCGCTTACACATTAGAGCAACTGTATAGTTGTACCTATCTACAAGCAGAGTGGTCGCGGCGTGCGGGGAATTAAAATCGAGGAGGTCACGTAAGGGTCAAAGCCAGTCGCTCATTGTCGACCGGCACTGTGCTCTCTTGCGAAGCCTGTTGTTGCGTAATGTCGATTCCAGCGCGAGGGTACAGGAAGGCGGACGTAACGTAGTACATAACAATAAATGTTAAGCCGCGCTACCTTTGTATAGTGTACGCGCGCTGCCAGACTGTATGAATGAAATTGTCCGCGATATCAAATTCTCTACGGAAGAGGTCCTGCGTCGTTGTCAGGGTTAAGGAACCTCGTTGAAGCAACGCTTGCTTGCCTCTACAGTGGCGTCTACTGAAGCACTGCATGCGTGAATGTCCACAAGGCATGGCAAAACCATATAGTTGACTGCCGATCTCACATTTTTTTTTACCAGCCGCGGTGGCTTATTGCCTATGGCATTCTGATGCTGCGCTTGAGGTCGTGGGTTCGATTAGTATCCACTGTTTCGATGGAGGTGTAATGCAATAGCGTTCGTGCACATAGATTTAGGTGTATGTTAAAGCAATGTCTCAAGTGACATAGGCAGCAGAGCACGACTGAAGAGAATGGCAGGAGAAGGAAGTTGTGAGAAGATCGCATGCCAACAAATACAACGACCGCCAGATAACTCTAAGACGTCGCAGTCAATTATTCCTCACTCATTCCCACCGGGTGAGGCGATCCAATGCTCCAACAGGGCAGAATGCGGTGACATTTATAAATGCGGCACAAGCGAGTGATTAGATGCGAGCACTCTATCACACTATAGGTGCTGCGGAAAGAAACAAAATGTGCGTAGTGATATATAGAATGCGACGATGAGCCGCCGCGCCTTCATATTTATGTGTTCTCTTTGTACATATAGCGAAGTCTTTTTAGTCGATGAAACCCTAGTGCCGTCTTTATCAGAAGCTGTTACATAGACATGTCTGTTCTTGATAACGTGCCGCACGTACACCGAAGCGTTAAACTTCTAGTTCCCGACAGCTGGATCACGTGACTGTGACGCGCTCTTCTGTCAGGGCTAGTCAGACCGGAAGCCGCCGACGGTTTGCGGACAGTCCGGGATTGCATAATCGAAGAGGCCCAGTTTTTTCCACACACACGGGGCTTGGAACAAAGCCTTCCGGGCCGCATCATCTCCGGAAGGCGTATAACCGAAACTGTTTCAAACAAAATATACAGCAGATATTAATACCGTTGACGACATGCGAGTATGCACACAGACACTTGAAGCGGTCTGCGCTGGATGCATGAAAGAAGACGAAGAGGGTGGCTAGGGGGAGAAGTGAAGATGAAGAAGTGAGATTAAATGGCGGACGACACCCGTCTCACTGAGATTATGTATTTTATATAGCCGTTCTAGTTAGGAACGCTACATTTTGGCGCAGTCGACAAAAATAAACAAACAATAATTGTTTGTTTATCTTGTTGTCGACACTACAACACTATAGTTAGTTTCTGTCGGAGGCGATTGTTTCGCTAAGCAGAACGGGCCGTAGTGCATGTGCCAGTCTGGAGTTCAAGTACGGCTGCTTGGTGCACTACCCAGCACTTCTGCCAATTATAGGCAGGTTTATTAAAAACAAGTAGTAGAGCAGTATTTTGAAAGCGTGATGCATCATAACTTCAGCGCCAGTCTCTTCTCTGTTGCGTTGGCGATGCTGATGCTGTTATATTGCTCCTCTTTTATTGCGATAGCAATTATATGGACACTCCAAAGCAGATTTCTGCCGTCGGCGTCGCCGTCGCCGTCGCCGTGAGGTTCCGTATGACGTCAATGAAGATGAAATCGTCGCCGCGCGCCGCCGAACGCTGTATGTGCGAGTGAAAGGGCGCGAGGGACGCGCGCTTTCACGGGGAGTGAACGCACGGCGGAGAACAAACGCGCGTTTTGTGCCGTGCTCCCTTTAAGGGCTGCAGAATTAGGCGTCTATTTCCTCCTTTACAATCACCATATATGTAGAGCAAACGCGCCTTCTTCTGACGCACGAAAGGCCGTGGGGGGGAGGGGGAGGGAAGGCAGGCGACGTTTAGCTGCGGCACCAAGTGCCTATTTATATCAGAGGCTCCGGCAACACTCACCAACGCCGCACGCATTTTGTGCGAACGCGGGCAAAACGCCGACGGCGTCGACAACAGTTCTGCGTGTTGCCGGTGCTGCTGCATGTCCAAGTTTATACAGCTGATAAAGCTACTATCATTACTCCGTATAGCTCTCTACAAATTTGCTATCGCAATTGATGCTTCGCCTTTCAGGTGAAACTGCGACACCTTTTTTTAGTCACAGCAGTATCAAAGTACTCTCCCACAATATGCCCTGGTAAGTGATACCACAGCGGGAGAGAAAGACGTAGGTAGGCGCTGTTTATGCTGCATTGAGTACGTATACTACGATTATCGCGAAGTGTAACGACAGGAATCGATGCTCAACGGACGTGGCAGGCACTGCGCCGTTCACCTTGTAGAGACCTCGAAGCGTTGTATATGCTAATGTTACGGAAATTTATGCAACAGGTAACTACTGGACACAGTCCCAAATCGTTAGGATGACATCACAGGGCATGGTACAAGCGTTATTAGCTGCAGTTTGTAAATGTTAATGAGGGAGAAGGCAGGAAGGTGCGCTTATGATCTGCCAGAGCCATTTCTTGCACGAAGCGCATTTCATTCATCGTCACAGGCTCAAATACCTATGGCCGTCACTGTACGCCGGTGCATCGCACTGGGGAATCGCTAAAAACACTTTTGAGTTCTCTAGAAAAAATCTGAACTACAGTACAGTGGCTCAAACTGCGCCTCTACAAGTTCAGCTGTTGTTCAACGAACTCCAACATCCACCAATACACACAGAACGGAAAAACGCAGTGCAGTAAGTTTCGCGCTGCCCCAGCTAATAACTGGGAGACGGGCGTCAACACATTAAATCGTCAAGGCTTCGAAGGAATACTTCGTTCCGGCATATTTATTAGCTGGCTTTGCTATAAATGGCCCTTAGAAAGAACAATATCGTCAAAAGGTCAAGCAAATTCAAGACGCCGTCGGTTCACCAGGACGTGCGTTCAAGGGGGAGAACAAAAGACTGACCGGTTTTCCGTAATTGGAAGGAGGAGTAAATACTGAGAAATTTAGGCAGCCTTTCGGCACGGATAAACCGGGCCTGATCACGGGCAATTTGCTTTCTAGATTCGGCGGTGACGGACAAAGCCAACGGATGCCTGAGTGATTTGAAAGACAGCGCGGGATGTGCATCTTTGAACAGATGCAGCCGCTACAGCACTACAAGTGCAGTTGCGCGGTAGAATCGGCTAAGAGAAATAAGTCGAAAAAAGAAAAGGGCCCGGGTGCGCCGCAGCGTAACGAAGCTGTGCCGCCTCGTCTAAACACCGAGAACGACGCGACGAATCGCGGAGCATTGCCTGCCTGTCGAAGCGACGAAGGGGGCTTTGAATTCGACACGCCCGTCACGAGCTGCTTGAGAGAACAAGATTTAAGTGAGCTTCATTCGCCTCCAGAAGAGCCCAAGTCCAATCCCACTGTATAAAACTAGCCTCCGTGTTGTCCCAACACAGTAGCATACAGTGAATACTAAAGTCGCCATTGTCTCTCGTTTGTTGCGTGCAGCACGCCGCACGTGGTGCGGAAAATCGACTGTGTTTCACGTTATCGTTTCGTTTCTCGCTTCTCGGCTACATCGTTCGCCAAAAGTGTTTGTCCTTCTAGGGGACTACTTGCCACTGGTCCTCTCAGAAAACGTGAACCACGTTCTAATCCAAAGACAAAACCGGTGTTCACCGCTGTTTCTTATTTTGCACGCTGCGTAACGTTCTCGAGGAACCCCGACTGTTTGTTCTCGGCAACTTACCTACGAGCACTCCGCTCACGGACCGCGACCGCTTCAGCCGAAGCCAGAGCCAAAGACGAAGACACGTAGAGAATGCGGTGGCTTCCAGTGACGTCAAACTTAAACTTTACCGCCTGTCACTGTAGGCCTCCAAGCGTCCGCAACTGCACTTTCGCCCGGATTATTAGTTTTTTTTCTTCTTTCTTTCATTAATTTTGAACATTTGTTCTACGCTAACCTTTGCTGGATGTATAGGGACTGCTTGCGAAGCAGCGGTGAGTAGGGCGGCTTCTGTTTGAAGGAACCAAGTTCAAACATTCGGCGCTCCGCGCGAAGAAATATTTGCCGCTTCGCGTCCGCCGACATTGTTTGGACACTTTCATCTTGCCAAATTGCGAGCGCAAACAGGGAGGTGTCTCGGCACTTCCATCACGTGATGCTCTTCTCTCTTAATTCGCTGCTGATGATGTAAATACAAAACTATAGATGCACGATCATGCGGAGATTCACATGGAAGAAGGCGTCTCTCTAGCTATACGTCTGCCATACGAAATATTTCATTCTTATACCATCGAAGGAGGATTCGTGAAAAAAAAATTATGGAGTTTTACGGGCCAAAACCACCATCTGATTATGAGGCACGCCGTAGTGGGGGACTCCGGATTAATTTGGACCACATGGCGTTTTTTATCGTGCACTTAAATCTAAGTACACGGGTGTTTTCTGCGATTCGTGAAACAGAAAAGTGCACAAGCAAAGACGAGTTAGCCACTCCACTTTGAAGTTCCAGCCCCAGATCTCGATGACATTATGGATTTTGACAATCGATGTTTCAGTCTTTTTTCGTACACTTGTTATGCTGTGACAGACTATTTGCGGAAACGTCGGAATGCCGCTGCCTTCACTTGTTGAAATAGGTCTTTCTTCAACTGTTTAAACCAATACACGGTAGTGGGGTTGTTTCGGATAAGACTGGTTGTACAGGCGCGTTAGATATTTCACCACCATGTTAGCTGGCCTTCACTGCCCGTGAAATTTAGAAAGTGCTCGTATAACAGCCAAAGATGACGGTGTCTGCATACCAAAGTAGTCTGTTTGTGTGCGAGCAAACTACAGCGAAGATTGTATTACAGAAGAACTGAACCTTTTTTTTTTAAGTGTTCAGATCGAACAGTGCTTTATATATGAAGTCCATTCATAGCTGGCTAACCTGGCTATAAAGACGGCACTATAATTGCAATCGAAACTACTCTCATAGGTCGTGCGTTTGCATTAAAGCGGGGACCCGGAAGCACAACCGTTAACGTCATAGCAGCCAACTTTGGACACAGGCTGTTTCCACACTCATGGCCAAGCTTTATGGAATGTCACATTAAAAAGCAAATCGTTTCATCGTCTGCTTTCCAAAAACTTTAAATAATCTTCGCTGTTTGTTTTTCCTATTCGAAATGTAATCCCACCCCTTACGGAACACCCCCTGAAATGGGGGCCTTTAAGGAATAAAACTGAACTGCTCCATCGCTGAACTGAACTGAACCTTCTACGTACCACAGTTCAAATAACCGTTCAAGAAACTCGCACAGACGATGGCGCTATATTTCATTTTATAAGTGAATATGCACGATGTCAGGCGATTTCCCTAAAGTGATGCCTATTAAATTGATGCCCCTTAACACCTGCGAGCCAGTTTTGAGCCGAAGGGAACAAGGCTATCTCGTCGAGGAATTCACGGAACGCACTCTAAACGTGGCAAGCGCAACGTGGTTTGCTCAACGTATAGCATGCCGCATGCAGGGCACACCTTCGTGCGCTCGCAGGCAGCAACGCGCGGCTTCTTCCTGTAGTGTTTGCACACCATCACCCTGCGGGGAACACAGCTAACCTTTGATTTGGGTCGTTCGAGAAGGGTCTGAAGCCAGCGGCGAAGCAGAGACATGCAGTGAGGTACGCGGTTGACGGCCACCGTGGATGCCATCGAATGGGAGGAATGCGCATCGCCGAGTTCCGTGCTTCGTTGCCTCTCGCCGATTAGTTTCCGCTCACCGCTCCGGTCAACTGAGACGTGAAAGAGAAAAACAATGATAGCTCGTGACACTCAACCAATTCCAAGTCACCGAGGCTTAGTGTTTGTTGTTCAGTTCTGCCTTCATTGTGGCAAGTTTATCTTCCACAAGATTGTGTTACCAGGTTACAGCCTATTTGACCTGCAGGGGCCGAATGGGCTATAACTACGCTAAACAGAGGCCAGATTCACAAAGATTTTCTTTCGTAAGTTCGCTTTGCCATTGGCTGGCTACCTTCGCTAATGATATGTCTGACATCCGGATTGGTTAAAATTATTTCTTACGAAAAAATTCTAGCGTAAGAAGTTTTGTAAATTCGGGCCCAGATTTTCTTTTTCGACCGCTTATATGGTTATATTGTCAATCTGCCGAATCAGTCAGTTGTATGTCCTGTCACTGTGTTGTTTGTCCTCGTCTAGATTGCGCCGTGAATTTCTTTGAATTATGGCCCACCAACCAGCTCAAACAAGATTATGCTACCTAGTGTAACGATATAAAAGTTTAATACAAGAGGCACCAAAGGATAGAGGTGGCAGAATTATAGGAACGACAGGGTGGTTGCAGGCCTGGCGCTAAATATGGAGCTACTGCCGCCCATCGCGAACAAGGGTTCGAGTGTATCAGCGTTGCTATAGGCCCCAAATGAATCGATCATTGGGGCCTCATTAGGGCGGACAAAAACGCGCGTGCGGCTAGAATACGAATTGCCGCTCTTTCGCCAGCCGCCACCACAACCACGTCCATCTTCTTCCTCTTCGGAATCTCTCCGTCCTGACTGTTTCTTGGCTCTCCTGCCCATCACCTACCCGCGCCGGTAATTCGATTACCTCTCGGAGGTGCCTATACAATCCGCCGACGCCCGGCACACCCACATTTCGGCGGCGAGAACGCCTTCATCGAGGCTCGACACGCGCCCGAAACAACGCCGCCGTCGAAGAAGTACGAGCACACGGATTCGTAGCACGGCGCAAATCGGCGAAAGAAGGCAGTACGCTGCCACCCAGAAAGCAGCGCTGTCAGAGTATCCGCAAGGAACTGACGAGGGGACCGTATATAGAAGAAGAGGTTGGGTGCTTCTCAGAAGGACGCGCAGAGGGCAACGTCGTGGTGGTTCCGGGTGACTCGGCTGGATAGGTGACTGAGCGGCTAGCGTCACGTGATCCTTGCTAATTTTGAAGAGTGGGCATGTTGGTATAGCGTACACACATTGCGGATACATTTTGACGGTACACACAGTGTCGCGTGTGTTTCTCTTGCGTGTGTCGTGTTAAAATGTTGCGCAATCCAACTTGTAGTCACGTGTTCCCTCGTCTGACTGATCTGTTATGACCTGTATCAAGTGGGCTAATGAGCACACATTCGAGTACGAGGTACCCGAACTACTCCATTGCCCTGTGTTTTACAGAGAAACGATATAAAAGGGGTAATGGAGGTAACAGAACCTTTTTTTTTTGTTGTTTTTGAAATTGGCTGAAACCATCCGAGGAGGGTTTCGAGTGAGGCGATAGCTTCCCGGCAGACAAGCTAAGATCTCCTGCTTGGGATACTTATTAGTTATCTCTATTGTTGATTGAGCTAGCTCAAGACAAGGGTAATTCGAGATCGCAGGGAGAGGCCTTCATCCTGCAGTGGACATAAATATGGGATGATGATGATGATGATGATCGTTGATTGACCTGTGGTGTTTGAGAGCGGGGACGTTTCCCGGCCTCCAGGTTAGTGTCGCGTTAGAAACGGAAATTAAACCGTTTGGATCGCACACATTATGCACTGGTATCAGAATAGGCGGTGTCCAAATTCACGCTCTAGCGAGGGTCGCCCCTGAGTAACAGAAACAGATGTGACGTAATAGTTCAGCGGAAATTTGTAGTTGGTGTTTGGGATTCTGGGAAACATTGGGGATAACGGCAGGATGACACTCTGGAACGCTTGAATAAGTAATTTTCTGCAAAAGGTGTTTTAACCTACACACAACGAACTCACAAATTGCTTCCTGCTTCCACGAAATGTGAACCCCGTGTCTCACATAGTTCCTCGAGGAGACCTGGAAAAACCAACTACGTTCCTTGTATAACGCATAAAAATTGGAAGATGAGTACTCCGTAATTATTATGAAAGCAGATAATTATTCTACACACTTCAATCTGTCTTTACACATAACCAATGAAGTGGTCTCACTTTGTTGTAAATATTACATCCCGGCGGTTTTTGGTAGTCCCAGGAAAGTGAGGGAATTTTTTAAGCGTATCATATATCGCCTGTACACGGACCCAGAACGAGGGTTTAGCAATCTTCATTTACCCCTAACTGACACAGACACTTCAAGTTTTGCCTGTCTATCGCCAGTAACATTCCCCATATTTATTTAAAATGCAAACTTCGTGAGTAATATAGTATTTTTCCTGAAATCTGAAAAGTGGCATGTAACGTTTTGAGCGCTTCTTGTGGCAATAACATCTTCGCTGCCAAATTGACAAAATGAAATATAAGGCAGAGAGCCCAACCAGATGCGTATTCAGCTTGCTGGTTTACATATGGGGGTGATCTTAAAGAGAATCCGAGTGGAATCGCGTACACTCATAATAGCCCAAGGACGTGTTCTACCCCTTAAATGTGCGGTTTATGCGTGAACACACTGACCCGTATAGGCTGCCGATCCTAGCTTCAATAATGTGAGACTCGGGCCGTTTACCGCTCACTGGGAGGAGTGACCGGTATACGAAAAGGACAGCGTACGCCAATACCTTTCGATAGAAGGGTGGACACCAATACGTGTCGTTTAATCCCAGCGCATTGAGAAGCACGCATCCACCATTTATAGGCGTCAACCTGCACGTTCACATGACAGAGGCACGTGTGTGACCGCCGTGCACGCGTTCTTCATGACGCTTAATGTGTGCATTGTGTGCAAGGCAGCCAATTTGCACTCGTTCCAAATTGCGGGCACAGCGGGCCTAATTTGAATTCCCTGTCTGTAGTTATAAGGCGACTCGAGGCAGCGCGGCGCCAAAGAGAAACTGGAGTTACAAACCGCAAAGGTGAGAGTTTCGCTTCTGGGGCAAGAAACAGAACGAACGCACGACAACATATATACACAACAAAACACGACACAACATAACACAATGCAACGCAATACAACACAACACAACAAAACACAACACAGTACGCATGACACAGCGCTTTCCCATTGTCACGCCGTTTCTTCGAAGTTACCGGCTGTCACACATGTTCACCTGGCCTTCACACACACCAGCAGTTTAATCGATTCTAAGATGCGATTGATCTAAACTAGGGGTGTGCGACTATTCGAAAATTTCAATAGAAATTGAATAGTTCTTGCTATTCGATTTGTAATCGATTCGATATTCGACGTTGCCGAATATTATTAGTTCGCGTTCGATATAAGGCATAACAACATAGTATATTAGAGTTTCGAGCGAGAGAGCTCGATGTAAGTGAGCACTGTTCAGAATGCTTACACTGTAGGAGAGCCGACAACAGAGGGAACTTTCTCAAGCTCTCCAGTTCCCGGTACGTCCTGGTGTGAATGGCATTGCATTCACGTATCAAATAACGTATATATAGGCCTCATTTTTTTAGCAAGCTGACTCTAAACAAATTTTATATTTCGCTTTGTTTAGAAATTATAAAATATTTAGTTCAATATTCGAGGGTCATTTTTTCTCGAATATTCCTAATTGATGCCATTCGATAGTTTCATTTTCCAAACACCCTTAATGTAAATGTAAAGGAAAGAAGCCCGCGAATACACGACAAATTGCCGCCCGACTGGCCGCTCGAGGTACTTTCCGTGCATTCGCCGGCTTCTTTCACCTCGGGAAAACACTTTTATATAGCACGTATTTAGCAACAGAAAGCTGTATCGCGAGTTTTTCATGCTGCTCTTGACAGTTTTCATCTAATTATAATATTTGAGAAGTTGAATAATTGATTAAGACTAATTATGTAATTAGGCGGAATGCAAAAAAATAATAACCTGAGTGTCTGCAAGCGATGACAAACAACATTAATTTGGTTCTGTCCAGCTACGTAGCAATTGCATATTTTTCAAGTTTGGCCCAAGTTAAGTGAAACACCCGGTATACTCCTTTTTCATGAAGCCATGTTTAACTCGCAAGGTGGAAGTGTGCGGCTCAAAGAATGAGCTACAAATCTCCCTTTCCTGGTATTTATTCCAGTGCAAACAGTGTCATGAAGAAGCATCACCTGGTAAACAAACTATTGATACTCATAGTTAGAGACGCCATGACGAAATTATGCCAGTGCCATACCTGTGAGATAGTGACATGAAGTGTACCAGGTACTGTTGCACACCCTCAAGGGTTACCATAAAACAGCTGTTTACATTTCTAGGATGTTCTTCACATTTTCGCTAGAAGGTTGGCAAGGTTAAGCGGGTTCGATTCCACCCAGCACCGGATAAAGTTTAATGAATTCGTTTTTTTAACAGCTCTGAACTAGGCTATATCCACATTTTTGGGCTGCAGTATTTTAAGGATCAGCCCAAATTCTTTTTTTTTTTTGGAGACTGTACTACCTACGGGATTGGCCCATGTTTTCATACTGCACTATCTTCGGAATCGGTCGATATTTTCTGTGGGATAATCAGATGGCCTGAAAGAAAAACTCGTCTGACAATGCCAAGAACGCCATTCGCATTAAAGAATTGTGGCTGGATGCGCGGATTATACGCAGCAGGATCGACTCCGTGTAAACACGAGCCGAAATGATAGCGCACAAGATGAAACCGATTTGATGTGGCCGCCGCATACGGCGCCCCAGTAACGAGAGTCCTAACTTACGACGGCCTCACTGCGCCGTATTCTTATCCGCGTACAAACACGGCGTATATAGGCATATCAGGTGCACAGTCTCAAACGCGCATCGGCAAAGACCCCGTGGGCACTTTGCGTCGGTATGCGAGTGGTTGCAGACACGCATACCATCACGCATACTCAGTATTACGCATCGAGGACGCGTGACGCATATCACGGATTGAAGATACACAGGCTGCCGACATGGACGAGACCTCCAGAAAAGACCGAACGGAGGTAATCGGATTAACGAGATCGGGCTGGATAAGGGATGGGGGGTCTCGAATATAGGTACACATCGATGGCGACTCGACAGCACTTCGCCGGCTTCTCTTTTGTGCGCGCATTTGACACGATTATTTCGACCATAGCCGACGGCGCAGCGCCTTGTACAAACAGGAGCTTAGTTCTTTAGGCGAGATTCTGAAGGTACCGCGGCGCCACCGAGGTTTTGAATTTTGTACGATTTAAAGCGAAAGGAGACGTTTTTCGAGATTGGAATTCTTACAATCACGGCACATCTAGTTTCGATACTGGTTGTCTAAGAAATCTGATGCCCAGTGCATAAGTAAACTAAATCAATCAGATGGAGCGGCTCCTTGCATTATTCTACATTCATAACACCTAATAAGAGTTACAGTTTTTTGTAAAAGGCACAGCAGGTTTTACTGTCAGGAGAATGGCAAGGCATGATAGCGAATTACAATTCAGGCAGCGTCTGTGTTTAGCGCATTTCAAGGTTGGAACTTGCAATTCAATTAAACATTCGGGCATATGCTGCCGAAGAAAAAGAAAGAAAAAACCGGTCAGAGTAGTTCCGGTATACCGTTACGGTATAACGCGGCTCATTTCTAAACGGCTCATTCTAAACTATAACTCTGAAAGGCACTTGCTGATGCACTTCATTTGCGGATTTGCAGCCGATTCAGTGGAGTTCGACTTAACAATACTGCTGCAGATAGATAATTTAACAGTGTGTTCTATTAGAGCAACACAATGCATACCAAGGAAATGTCAATGCAGTTATGGGAGCGAAGAATTAGAGTGAGCGGTGTGATTGCATATTTAACAACTATTAGGGAGTTTCATTGGCACAGTATAAGTCTAGAGGGACATCCATCGGAGAAAAGGCACACCGAATAGGGTGGTATTTATGATTTACTTGATTACAACTAACCGGCTAATATTTGATCATGCTTAGTCATTTAATATTAAAAATAATAAGTAAAATTCAGAGCGGTAATAATAACTATCTAAAGATCGGAAGACGCCTTTACTTCATAATGGAACTGCGTAAGGTCGGTAAGGTTAGGTGAAGTCACAAGATCTAAGCACCATGGCACTCGATTCGTCAGCATAGCAGGGATTGCTCTGTAAAGGAATACTGTCTTGTTTAATCTACGCATAACTCATAATGCTTCTTTTGGACACGAAGATCAGCGCTAGCTGACAACTGGCGCAGGCTAGCGTATGTATTAGCTAGTATACAACTGCATATTGGAACGTATCACCGCCATATCAGTCGACAAGTCATTCGAGGAATAGGGCATTTTTGTCACCTTCATCATTTGCGAAATTCCACAAGGTCGTAAGACAAACACCTTCAAATTGGCGCATTCGCCGAAAGCTCGCACTTTACAGAAAGGACGTTGCTCAAAGTGCGGCTGTTATTTTAACCTCTGCAGACCTAACCGGAAAACATCGCCGAAAACATGCTCACATCCGGACGGCGTCTTCGGTGGTAGATGCACGCGGAATGCGGCGCACAGACTCACTTGAGTTTTCCCCCTTGCGATTTATATAAACATAAGCAAAAACACAGCAACACTCCGGACAGCCAAAGAAACAATTTCACTAGAAACGCGTTGAGAGCGAAGAATAGTAGCATAGGAAATAAAGAAGCTCAAGGCCACCGGTTCGCATCAATTACGATCTGCGGGCGGAAGCGAGGACTGGCGGTGGAGGCGGGAAGCACCAACTCGCGTGCCGCACCTCTCACGTGACCCGGCGGCCACACCGAGTGATCCTCGACGGCTGACCTAGTCGACCACTCGCAGGGTAGGCGCGTTCCGACCAAGCCCGCAGCCTTCTTGATTTGCCGCCAACCGAACCGTCCAGCTGAGAGTGGCCGTATTCCGTCCTTAACCATCGACTTGGCGTCTTATAGAATCGCTCTCGCAATACTTCAGCTTAACAGCCTTTCGGCGACCCTGCATGGAAGCAGAATACTGAGGCTGCTTATAAACAATGATCTCCGAAATTCCTCCTCCTGAAAGAGTAGGCAGGCGTTGTGCCCCTCTTGGTGGCAGTTGTCAGCTTGCTCTCTCCCTGTTTCCTTCGCGTCCTTGTGTGTATATGGGTACAAACCAAATAATAGTAATAATAAACCCATATCAGGGTCACAGGTGGGAAGGGCCTCCGTATCAGTTACGTTTAGAACTTGATCTCATAAAAGGTGTTTCTCATAGCGAAACCCATAGCAAGCATAGTTGAGGTTTAGCAGATTGCGAAAAAAGTCAGTCAAGTTATATCTACAGTATCAATAATGCACCCAAGCTCCTACGACGTGCCAATGACTGAGTTAGAATTTATAAGTTTTTATGATGTCACGTGAGTGTGACGTCTGAACTGCGCACCTGCTATTTTCCATCTAACTTTCTGTTGTTCAACGATACAGTTTACAGAAGCAGTGGAGTTCATTTTCTGAGCTTGGTGGAATCAACTTTGTGCATCGGGCTTCGCGAGCTATGAGGTCTTTCGCGTTAACTCAAATCCCGTTAAACATCCGTTACGCAGGAATAGCACAGCAATAAACATTCCCCCCCTTTTTTGTGTTATTCCTTTCATGCGCTTCGTTCTTCAGACCATGCTTGAAGTTCATCATTGTTGCACTTCGTAGAATGACCGCCGTATGTTCTAAACTATGACGCATACTTTTTCGCTAAAAAGCACAATTACTAAAAATGACACGCGCGTTAGGTTCGAGTACGAAACCAAAACTGCAACAGTGGCAAGCCATCGTCATTGATCAAATGGGTGCCAAGAGAAGTTAACCGGAGATGACGACTGCATGGTGCGATAAAATCAGGAAATTCGTAGGCACAGGATAGCGTCCCCTGGCGCAAGACAGGGTCAATTTCAAATCGATAGGAGAGGCCTTCGTCCAGCGGTGGACCATGAAGTAGAATGATAATGAAGATGTTGTTGATGGTGATAATGACTGTCTATGGCATTAACAAACTAGTTTACTCAATACCCGCGTCACCGCTGGAGTGCTGTTGTAAATCCTTCCAAGCTCCGTTATGCTCTCGAAGTCACCACCTTGTCATCTCCGATTGGTTCAAAGGGTTGCTATGCCTTCTCTCGCACCCGCCGTGGTTGCTCAGTGGCTATGGTGTTGGGCTGCTGAGCATCACGTCGCAGGATCGTATCCCGGCCACGGTGGCCGCATTTCGATGGGGGCGAAGTGCAAAAACACCCGTGTACTTGGATTTAGGTGCACGTTAAAGAACCCCAGGAGGTCCAAATCTCCGGAGTCCCCCCCTACGGCGTGCCTCATAATCATATCGTGGTTTTGGCACGTAAAACCCCATAATTTAATTTTTTTATGCCTTCTCTTATTGGCTCAAAAGCTCAACACGGCTGAAGGTGACAACGATGCGGAGTTTGACAGCGTTTAGAATAGCAGCCCACCTGCAGGAGCTGCCGTAGTTTTGTGCCCGCTAGGGAATTTAGGCTATCATGGTCTACAATTGAAGGCAGCAATGATGAGATGTTCTGGGGAGCTGTTGTTGGCAGTAAGGAGGTGTGCAGCAGTGACGACGAATGACGCCCAGCCCACACTGACTCATATAGAATCATAGTTTTTTTTTTTTTTTTTACAAGCAAGAACAGACTCTTCCTCTTACCATGAAAAACAGGCAAGTGGAATCGCAAGGCGTTTGATTCATTGTTTTTTGAACTGCGAAAACCTTGCTGCGTGTCCAGGCCACTGCAGTTTTCACTTCTCGCCGTAAAAGTAAGTACGTGAGACGATGTCCCGCATATTTAAACATAAGCCGCCCATGTCCTGTTTTGTACCACCGTTCGTTCCGTATGAGCTATACTGCTTGTTTCACAAAACGTACCAACTCCAGAGCTCTCGACTCTTCTGCATGTTTCCAAGTACACGTGGTCGGAACACTGGTCCGAATAACAGTCACTAACCATCTTCCATGCGAGTCAATGTTGGTTACACCGGAACAGATTCAGCAATGGATGATGGTTTCATGCACCCAAAAAGCCAGCTATAAACATTTCTGACGTATATATATATATATATATATATATATATATATATATAGATAGCTATGAGTTCTCCGTGTGTTCCTAGTCCTGGAGAGGCTATGCATTCTGTAGCTTAACTAACTAAAGCGCGGTTACAGGTGTTCAATCATACACTGCGCATGATCTTGCTATATCAGCGGAAATGAAACCAATCAATCTGAAACATTGCAAAGAACAGTCGATGGCAGGCTCAGTTTATGACAACGAATGTGAATTCTTCAAATGCTAGTGGATTGGGCACGCCATGGCAAAGAAGATCGCAGCAGAGCACCAAAATTTAGGGTGCCTCATTCTTGATGCCTTTTCAGTAATATCTAATCTAAGTTCTAGCTTCACCCCAGGCAAATGAACGCATACATTGAGAGATAAAGAACGGGAACGTGATGGAAGGAAATACATTGATGTGCAACCCAACTTTGTGCAGTCAGCTGCGATATACAAAGAGAGAAATACTCGAAGGAGTGAAGGCTATAAAGAAAGGCAGAATTCAGGCAGATCACCTGCCCTTAACAAGGCGCATTTCTTGTACAGACAATTAGACAGGAGACACATTATGTAGATCGCGTGGAACACTGCGCATATGCGCCTATTTACTTAGATGACAGACCTCTTGAGCATGTGTTGGCAGTAGCCCATTTCTTTTTTCCACAAAGGAATAAAAAAAAAAAAAAGAATACACCGCTACGCATTAGTTCTTCAGAATGATTTTGTTGTACCACGAAATCCGACCTCGACAACGGTGACCTGCACGCACAGTGTGACATAAGGTCCTCGTAGCTCGTTATCACGTCGCTCCATTGAGCGTCTCGACTCACTTAAATCCGCATTGCTCGTAATCTGTACGTTCTACCGGCTCGTACAGAATTATGCCTCATACGCCAGACGGTCGTCATAGCTTACGCGATTAAAACGTACACGACGCGCATACCTAGTCGGAGTTGTTGCGCCGCGAGCATATCACGGCAACGCAACGCGCCGTAGACACACCGTCGTGCCTGCGTGCTTTTTTTTTTTT
This sequence comes from Dermacentor silvarum, assembly GCF_013339745.2. Taxonomy (NCBI): domain Eukaryota; kingdom Metazoa; phylum Arthropoda; class Arachnida; order Ixodida; family Ixodidae; genus Dermacentor; species Dermacentor silvarum. Next base: position 20,223,647 of record NC_051160.1, on the reverse strand, counting down.
TTTCCCCGGTGACCGCCTCGTAACATAACTCGCAGTGTCTGAGAGCCGGCGCTCTTTTCCGACATAAGGCACCGAGGAATTCTCTTCAGAACGAGGCGAGTCTTCGAGATATCGCACACAGGCCGTTGCCGGTGCGTAGCTATATAGTCGTGCGCCATGTACATTAGCCTGCTTTCCGAAGTAACCGCGGGGTCTTATCTTACTACGGAGACCCGTACCGCCGCTCCATGCGCCTTATAGAGAAGAAAGTGCCCCGCTATGTAGCCTTTTCTCACGAGAACGATGTAACATATCGACCACAAGCGTAACAGTCTTACTGCGACGCCTGGGCGCATAGTGGACGCAGTAAACTATTCCCGGTCGTCTTACTTATCGCCCCCCGAGATGAATCCGCCATCGTCGACGACAGGTCCAAATTTAGGAGTCACATGGTGTGTGTACTTAACGCACTCCTTGGTATTTCTTTTCGGCGATTGCGGGCATATATGCAGACTTTCCGGGCGACTGCATGGTCCATTCCTCCCTCCCCGCTCCCTTGCAACGTTCTGCCCTCCCCCACGCCTCTCTCTTTAGTATGGGTGCCTTTCATCCGCATCGGCCTCACATTCTCCTGTCATTCCGCCTGTCGTCTGATGCGACCCGATGCACCGCATCGCTTGGCCGTACGTATCAAATCAGCTTGTCTGGTACGCGCTCGAACCACATTACGATGCGCTCGCTCCGCTCCGACAAAAAATGGTGCAATGAATCAGCCCTCTCCTGGACGCGGATGAGTCGGTAGGTACCTCTTTGTCGTGACACGATGCCTGCAACACATCGCGAAACTATTTGTCGAAGGACGGTACATATCGACGACGCTGTTGACACTTCCTGCATTGCCTCCGAGTTACAAGCAACGAAAATAGGTAAATTATAGTGGCTATAGTGCTGAAAAACAAAAACTTCGTTGTAACGCAACGAGATATAATTAAATAATGGATATAACGAATTAAGTGAAATTCCACTTGAAACCCGTATAGATGTTCACAGTGGAGGACATATAATAATGAATATAACAAAGTAATTCTAGCTCCCCCTTTAACTTCCAAATGCTTCCAAATTCTGCAGACGACGTTACTTAAAGGATGACACCACTACGGTTTTCTGCGACCCCGCGACGAGTTCTCAGTTCTACAAGACCGCCACATACACTCGGGTGAAATATGATCCACAAACACAAAAATTACAACAAATATTTGGCTGAGGGCAGCGGTTTAGGTTATTAATCCCCGCTCTTGCAGAACTTTGATACTTCTCTGTTCATGCGTCGAGCAATCTAACACGTCACACATTAGAGCTCTTGCTCGATAATATTTGATTGAATGTGCTTGAACCAATGTCTCGAACGAAGTGGTTTTCTTGAATGAAGGTCACGTGTGCCTGAGGAGCATACTGTCAGAAACAATAACGAAGACGTGCCAGGAAAAGTAACACATTGTAGTGCTCTAGAGGGCACCCACTCGTAGATCGTGCCTAATCGAAAAAGGTAGGCTTTACTCAAGGTATACCTTAGGATGCACTTGCTCTACTGTTCGAGTATTATAATAATGTCCTGGCCACACAACTGAAAATGAATTCTCGTAAAATTTGGGTAAGAATCCTTCTTATTAGCGGTGTCACGTGCATATTACTACGCTCAATGAAAGACACGCCATTGACGTCCACGATCCCATCGGTGAAGACGGAGAGCTACCGAACGGAATGTCTTTCGGTTCCCTGGGACCAATGAAGATGCGGCTGTTCCAGCGTTTCAAATATGGATGCCGCTGTCGTCGTGGATTCTACGCTAACAGGCTTCGGCAAGTTCAACGACGTAAGCGCTCATTGACCCTCGACACCGAACGTATGATGCAACTTCGTGGCGACTTACTTCATAGCGCGGGTGAGGCCGGCTAATTTCGAATGGAACGAGCGCGACAGTGGGCCGGCACATAAGCATAAATGAACGAGGCAAGCCTGGGGCGCACAGTCCAGTGCTCATCTCAGCGCCCGAGTACGCCCACAAGTTCCATTTCCTGCCACCACCTTCGCACGACGCTGTCCTCGCTTGCGATGAGGATAAAGGGACGCGGTGTGTATAGCGGCTTTGTATTCGCCGGTGTCGTTATCCCACGCAGAGACGACCCCGACGTGGCGACTCTTCCTAGCGTTTCAAATGATTGGGAGAAGTAAAAGGGTGGAGCCTGATTATATTCGCTCATTCTCTATGCTGATGCCGGCACGGTTGTTATTAGTACATGTTCTCGTGAGCTGTCTGAAAACTCGCCCGAGCGAGTGAAACAGAGCGTAAATGGAACGCTAGAGGGCGTCTATGGGCAACCCGCTCTTTAACGCATGGATACCTTTCAGGACCCTTCTCGGAAATAAAGTTTCACCACCACCACCACCCCTAGCAAATGAAATGCGTGGGCTAACGCTCAAATGCGGCAGCATCGGTGACACGGTTTCCACCTTTTTTATTTATTTATTTAAAGATACTTTTTTATTTATTTATTTAAGATTTAAAGAAAGGGCATTGAGTAAGGGGGGGGGGGGGGGTTGCTTATTACAATGAAAACACAGGCAACTAGTATGGAACAGGGTTACAATGCAGTGAACATCAAAACGCAAACAACGCAAAACGCAAAGTAACGGCTCTATTATTATTTTATTGTTGACACGTCTCTGCGTGAGGGTTGTTCAGAAACGCTCAGTTCGTATAATATTCCAGCCACCGTATAATATTCCAGTGAAGCGAGCCACATAGCCAGCCAGCTAGCGAGCTAGCCAGTTAGCCAGCTATCCAAGTATCTCAATCAGACAATCGCAGGGCGCGGTCAACCAAAGTAAAGCTTATTATTAGATATGACGAGTTAAGGCATGAACGTCTGGACTACATATAACATTTCTGTAACGTGCACCTAAACTGAAGTACACGAGCGTTTTTGCGTTTCGCTCTCATCGAAAGGCGATCGCCGCGGTCCGATTCGAACCCACGACCTCGAGGTTAGCAGCGCACTGATATTAACTACTAAGCTATACCACGGTGGGTAAGGGCCCCGATGCTTTCCTTAGCTTAAACGTCTGTTGCTTTATTAATGTTGGTAATAAAATCAAACGTTCTCCTACGCTTCTCGCTCATTCTGCGTGGTACTGAACGTGGTGCAGGTGGTCGCAGTGAGCAGCGAAGACTCAGAGAACAAATCGGCGATAAAAGAGATGGAGGAGGGTCGTCCGTAAGTGGACAACACATAACAGGGGTGAGCAGCAAATCTGCGCATGTCAGCCTCGAAGTTCTCAAGGAACGCGGTAGGCTTAGGCTGAACTGTGAATGGACGGAAACAAAATGGAGGGCTCAAGGAAAAGGCGGGCACAGCAAACAGCATTAAACCGGGAAATATCGAAGGAAAAGGAACGACAGATAAGCATAAGCTGAGCTGCAGTATTGAAAATAAGCATAGAAATAAAACGCAATACATAGCCAGTGCTTTATACTGCGTGCAAGGAGTCTCACTATAAAAGACAGAGGGAGCACACTGAATTAAAGAGAAGGAGCCAACTGCCACCATTTTTCCTCCATTCTTTCTCTCTATCGCTCTTTGTGTGTCTCTCGCAGCACCTTTCCTTTCATTCTCGCATTGTGCTTACATGTTACAACGCGAAGGCTGAAAGTGAAAGTCCAGAATGAATGAACGGAGCAAATGGAAGAAAAAAGAAGTAGTAACGTGGAGCTTGAATGAACGGGTTTGTGGACCACGGCGTAGGTGCCGTGATTAAGTGCATCGGAGGCGCCGCCTTGAGCGGTGAGCCATTCAGTAAGCGCGGCCCCGGAGGTCAGCAGACTTGACGCAAGGCACTGTCGTAGACGTGCGGCCGAGGCCTGCACTGAAGAAACACAAGAAAAACGAAAATCCGTGTGTGTACATGTGTGTGTTTGTGTGTGTGTTTGTGTGTGTGTTTGCGTGTGTGTTCGGGCGCGTTTGCGTGCGTGCGCGCCCGCTTGCGTGAAGATTAGGCATATAACGTAGTTTGAGTTTGCATGGCACAGCACCTTCTCCCGAAGAGCATATGTCTCTTTGCCTTCACTTTTCGCAGTCCTCAGCAATTGCAATTGGTTGGAGAGATCTGCTATGTGCAGTATTCTCAGTGGTGCACATGCATGTTCTTTTCCATTTTTCATGTAGCTGTGCATATTGGCACAATGCTCCTTCAGTGCGCGTGCTGGGTTTATGTTGCTTAAAATGTTAGCTTATATAAAACTATTGTTCAAACTTTCAGGCTATCCTGCAAAAAGAGAGAGAGAGAGAGGAGCAAGCGAGAGAGGAAAGGCAGGGAGGTTAACCAGAAGTCAGTTTCCGGTTTGCTACCCTACACTGGGGTGGAGGATAAAGGGGTTGAAGAGAGTGCTTTCCGTCGTGCTGAACCAGTTGGACGACCAGCCTTTATCGGAAGAAAGATTTCTGCAACATCGACGCGACTCAACGTCGCATCAGAAGGCCGTGCAAGCGCTCCTGCGGTTCCTGAAGTCCACTGGCCTGTGTGAACGTCTGTGATTGGAACGCCTCTTTTGTTACCTATGCCTGTGTCTTTTTTTTTCGCTCTCTCTCTCTCCTCCAAAAAGGAGCAACTGTTAAGCAATATTCACTGACAAAGAAAGTCCTACTGTGGTTGCAATGAATGCAAAAAAAAAAAAAAAACCATGAAAAAGAAAACAGGAAGTATACTTTTTTGTATACGAAGTATACGAAGCAGATTCACTTCAACGATAGAATTTGCGTGGTGGAATGTAAATGTGGAAGAGACACTTCGGAATAGAGAAAGCAAGCTAACGAATAAGTAATGCTTTCAGGGTAGAAAACAAACAAGAATTAATAAAGGCAAAAGAAAAGCTAGAAAGAAACAAATCAACAAAGGAAAGAAGGAGATAACTATAGAAAGACAGACGAAGAAAGGGAGGGTTGGAAAGACCGGGAGGTTAGCCAATGCATAGCCCGGCTGGCTACCTTGTGCTGGGGTAAAATGGCAAAGGAAATTAAAGAGGATAGGAGAAGACACTATCGAAAGAGAGCACAAAAATACTCACAAGCATATATAAACAGAAATTGAATGGAGAAACAAACTGTACGTGCTTGTGATGTAGCGCGCGGCACTTCACAAAATCTGTCATTCAGTCCACTGGTCCTCAAGAAGCGCCACAGCGGGTTCTATACCTTCTTTGCCGAGGACGGTCTCGACCGGTCTCCGACGATTTTCGCCTCTGACAAAGTGCGATTGGCCAGTCTGTCCCCCCTAGTGCGGTTGAAGGTTATTTTCTAGGCGCACTGAAACGAGTACATTCCCACACAAGACGCCCAACTGTCTCCTCGCAGTTACAGTTGTCGCATGTATAGGGTTGTCGGCCATTGCGATCTGAAATGAATCGGGTATTGTGAAGGTCGCGCCAAGCCACAGGTGCCACAGAAGCGTTTTTTTTTTCCGCTCGCGATCATCCCGGTGGAAGACGGAGCTGTAGATGTGAAATCCAAACTATGCAGACGAGTGTTGTAAAGTCCGCAGAGTTACACTGTACCAGTGTAAGCTCGCATGCCAGCGAGCGAGGACTTGCATCTGCATCGATTCTCGCCACTGGTGTTGCAATACAATGGATGGCATCATAAGCAGGTCACGCTGCCTCATCCGCACGGTCGTTAGCATTGATACCACAATGATCCGGTATCCACAGATATGCTGTGTTGTGTCTTTTGTAGATTGCATGGCGATGGAGTAGTCTTAAGTCAGCGACCAATTGTTCATTAGGCTCGTGATGGCATGGTGACATGGGATACTGAAGCGCTGCCTTGGGGTCTGAAAAGATCGATCATTCTTTTTACGGTGCTTGAATTGTGAACTTTAGTGCAGCACAGAGGTCGGTGAGTTCTGCAGCCGTCGATGGTGTCAAATGAGATGTGTCTCGAATTCTATGGCGATAGATCTCGCGGGAATAACACTGCCCCTGCTGATCTTGCAGAGGAAACGTGACCCTGCCTTTCCGCTGTGAGCTAGAGTTAGAACGCCCCTAGAGCACGGTAATACGCGTATTTTACGATGACTTCTGACAGACTCAAAACCGGCATTACAGTGCATGCAGTCAGTTCTCCGACGCGGCTGTCATGAACAGTTGACATACGAAACCGTGAAACTTCACCATCACGTGCAACAAAAAGGCCACGAGGTTGTCCTTTCAATGGGTACTTGGTCATTGTGGAATCAGTGGCAATGATTCCGCAGACAACGCTGCTCGCACATCACACCAAGAAGAGCTCAGCGTTCCAATTCCACTTTCGAGGACAGACGCCGCAAGGCAGCTTCGACACCTGGCACGCAGTCTCTCACTGACCGAGTGGAACTCGCCAAACTTACGACTTACACGACTGCATCAATTAAACCCCTCACTGCAACTCCGACCTGCATTCGGACTTCCTCGACGTGAAGCTTCGCTTCTCTGTCGTCTTTGGTTAGGAGTTGCCTTCACAAAGGCATACTCTACATTAATTGGAGTGACCGACAGTGCAGCATGCGAGGTCTGCGGCACCGAAGAAACTATCGACCACCTGCTGTGCCACTGTCCACGGTATGCCCCAGAAAGACAAAGACTTGCTCTAAAACGCTCTAAAAAAAAAAAAAAAAAAAAAAAAAACTGGACAATCGGGCGCTTTCCGTGCAGGTGCTGCTGGAACACCGCCCCCATCGCTCGTCGGCCCATAAAGCGGTGAAGGCACTTTTGTGCTTCTTGAGGACGACGGGCTTGTGCCAACGTCTGTGACTATTAGTGCAATAACACACGCGTCAGCGAACTCACCGCTAATTCCCCTTCTTTCCTTCCCTCCTCTCTCTCCCTGTCATCTTTGTGTTCCCTCTTCCCATTCCCCCGGTGTAGGGTAGCCAACCGGTACGTTATTCTGGTCAACCTCCCTGCCTTCTGCCTTTTCTCTTTCCTCCTCCCTCCCTCCTGACATGACGTAAAACTCAACGTCCGATGTCTTCTTGGGGCCAGCTGAGTTGTTCCTTCTGAAGAGCTTTCCGAGGTCATTAACAGGTTTTCCTATACAAAATCATCTCTTTAAGGAATAGAAACAAACGATACAAAAAATACCACATAATATACGTGTAAACGTAAAAACCGGACGTCGTAATGAGTACTTTCTTATTATCTACCTTCTTCTCTGTCTCGGTTTTCGCTGCTTCACCGCGTAGTCAAAAGGCTTCGGCATCCTCTCGCGGTGTGTTCCTCAAGCGAAGCCTTTGTAAGGGTCGCGTTGATATATACTATTTTTTTTTCAGCGAACTTGTTAAGGGGAGTCGCCCAGTGGGTCTCATGCGGCGGCGGCGGCGGCGGCATGGTTGGCATCAAGTTTCGTGAAAAATGTCATCAAAAGCCAACAACGCAGCCTGCGTCGGAGCCCCTTAAGCGCAGCCGGACGCTGGCGTAAGAGGTGACCAGAGGTGCTTCAGGATTAAAGAAGATAATGTACGCAGTCGAACTTTGTTTCGTCGAACGTCTATTTTCTCCGTACAGAGCCGTCTTTGCGCAGCTGCTTTTGAGTAGAAACCTGAACGTCCTAGCAATTTTCATGGGGGTATCCTAATGTCAGTACCGTGACAAAGGAGATATTTTATATTGAAGAAACGAGCGTTTAATTTACAATTTGCCTAGAGTTTACATTAGCAGGGCAAATTTATTAAACTGTGAGAAGACTGCAGCTGGCTCCGTTTTCTTTGAGACGTGAAGGGCAGGTGCAATGCTTTTTATGGGTGGAGCTTGTTTGTAATTCTTAGGTCTGTTTTTAAGTTTACAAACACTGGTTAGGCCCTTTGGAACAACACAAGTTACAATAGCCTACATATTTAGAGAATTCTCCAGCTCAAAAAGCCAATACATGAGCTCGACCCATGGCACACATTCTTTATACTGAACACACCGAGAATATATGCCTATAGTTATACCATGCGACATTATACTTCTTTTTTTTTTCTTGGCTAACTTGACTGTCAGAAATGCAGGACAGGAAATCTGCTAGTGTCCTGGACACACTACCACCACAGAGTGGATAAAAGAGTCTATACTTAAGAACAGCGAGCAACGCAGCTCTATCAAGCCATCAGAACGTCCAGTCCCGACAACATTGCCGAGCTAGATGTGAGATAACGTGAGCCTGGCTCTCCGCTCCCATCTAGAGTGCGTTCAGATGCTGGTAAGTTTACCAATAATTGTGCAAGCGTGCTTATCGAATAGCAGTGGTGATATTTAGTGGTAGTCAACGGACACGAAGTAACTTTATACTACTCTTAGTGTAGAGAAATGATCAGCTGGCAGAGCATGCTCGGCAAAAGGCTGCATTGAAATCTTAGTTACTCAAGGACTATGGTTATTCGCTTAGCATAAACTGCTGAAGCCGTGGAAGTATAGTGGTGATTGTGACGATCACCTAAAAAACTGGAACAAGCCAACGTGTCACTTTTTCCGCTTTTATATTTAAGCGTGCAGCCACTCCCTTGGAAAAACAGATGCACGTTTACACAAAGTAAAATTAAGGTCTGCGCCACTCGGAGGCTGCGCGGTGCCTTTAGTCGGATACAACCTAAGAAGTACAAGATTATATGTACGCTGTACAACTCGAACACAGTATGCATAGATAGGCCAGCGAATTAGGTCCGCTTATTAATGCGAAAGCATTATATGCACATGAAGCGGTAAAGCCGGCGTCCCTTGCTATCATCCGATGGTACCAAAACCCACGTGACCGAGTGATGACCTCACGTCCCCGGTGCCGGACCTGCTGCAGCTCGCACTGCTCGCATTGTGAAATCATACGGTGAACAGCCACGGCATAGCCCGGACGCCGTGGCCCACTCCCAAAATTGCACTAAGGTGGATTAAAGTGGATTAGGGTGATTAAGGTTGGTAGAAATTAGAGCAAGGTGGATTAAGGTGGAGTTTTAATTTACGGCGGTAACTTAGACAAGTTTAAATGCTTTCGCATTCAAATCACGTAAGGATAATTAAGTGATTAATTTTTTTTTCCGGACGTCAAGCGGTTTCCCGCGTAGAAATTGGTATTTGTATTACTTGTTTCAAGAGAAAACCCGCACGACTATAGGGAAAGCTTTAGGGGTGATATTCATGTCACTGCTCAGCCATAGCAAACATTATAGCTCGAAACAACTAGCTTTTACATTACAATTAACCCAGCATTCACATTAGCAGAGCAAAGTCGTTATGCTGACTCCAGCAGGCTCGGCTCCTACTAAGAGGTGAAGAGCGCGTGCACTGCGTTTTTGAGGGTGGAGCTTGTTTTGTAATTCTTAAGTTGTCACCGACGATTAGTTCACCTGATCGAGCCCTTTTTACAAGAGCGTATGGAGGTGGTGGCAGTGTATTGTAGCAACAGGCGGGTTTATAGACTGGCGATCAAGGCCTGCAAGTTGCTCCGCCCGAGCGTCTCTTACACAATATCACAGCAGTGTTTCACCAAATGTCCATCAAACTATAGTCTCTCTTAAGAAGGCGATAAGGAGACGTGAAGTTTCTTTGGCGGGCTATAACTGATCCTTCGGGGAATACAAGGTGTTGCGGGCACGCATACGGACGGCACTTTTTGTTTGCAGATCTCTCCAGAGAGCGTCGACGCAAGTTGTACAGTGAAAGTCTCGGCACATCGCACCTCGCTGACTGGGCACTCTCTGTCGTCGTCCCGTAGCCGCACCCTAGGACAGTCTTGAGGTGACGGGCCGAGGCCCACAGGGGGCGCCGTGTCCGCAGTGGGTGGTGACGTACGTTCCTCGGCGGTCATTGCGGTCATTGCTGCTTTGCTTCACACCGCACAGCGCTGGGTTGCCTTCCTAGTGTCGTCTTGGTTTTGTCCGTTTATTTTTTTTTTATGCCGTATAGTTTACACTCGTCTCTTCCCTTGTCGTTGAGGGACCGCGCATGGCATGTTTTAAGACGCAGCGTAAACAACCGTTGGCAGTCAAGGTAATTATTTTTCCTCGCAAGCGGCCAGTGACCGTGTCTCTGTACGCGAAGCGGGAGTCCACCGTAGCGAAATTTCTGCCAGCGGCATTTTATTTATTGTTTTTATTAGCGACCTGGTTATAGTATGAGGACGTGTCACGACTAGAGTAGGTAGGAGGTAGTTTTATTTTTTTTTCTTACGGTAAAAAATGAAAATATTTCTGAGATGTTCACAAACCATTAAAACGCAAGAGTGCACCAACATAAAGTGATAACCACAAGGCAACACGGAATTCCACAGGAAAAGTGAAAACATTAATATAATTTTAATGCATCAAGCAATATCAGGCACCACTGGTAGGAGACAAGATGTACGTAATCTGAATAAGACCGCACAATGCATCGAAGTTTACAAGTTTGAGTTTTAGTGTATTCAACCACATAGCACGTCACAAGTGTACATGCCTGGTTAAGTGATTTGGGGAAAAAGCTGCTTGCACGGCAGTTCGAATAGCGCCAACACTCCAAAAAGAGACAGTAAGATAAACAAGCAGCAGAAAGCAATGGTATACAAAAGAAAACATGTGGTCTTTCACAATGCATATTAGCCAAAATCAATATATCCTGCAAAAATCACCTAGATATTCCGAAACTGTGGCAATGAGAGAGAGAGAGAGAGGCTAAAAAAACAGAAACAGAGGCATGCAATTCTGCCGTTTTCTTAAAAAAAAGAACAAGAATGGACACAATTCTTGCAAGAACAAATACATTAAATCCTCGTGTGTCTTACGGGGAAAAAATTAGGAACGTCGAGAATAAATTTTCAATGATTAAAATTGAAACAAACGAGTTCACATTCACACATATGCAGCCGACGCCCATAAAAAAGAGTAAGCGCTGCTTTACACCACTGAGTAGCTATCACTGTGCAGGAATTGCCAAGGTTGATGTAATCAATAAACGATTTTTTTAAAAGAAATAGCAATGGTCAAACAAGGTGCCTCAATGCCCTGACGCCTTGACAGAAACAGTCCAACCAGAGCCACGAAAAAAGTGCGCTTTATTAGCATTAAACCTTTCTTGAAGAAAGTGTTATTTTGGGGCGTTATTACTGCATATGAAAAAAAAGAATAAAAAACAATAAAAAAACTACTGTTTTGTTTATAGCACCGTTCTTTAGTTGTCCTCTGGCTGTGTATGATATGGGGTATTATTGTGGCTCACATTGTTGTCGAGTGTTCTCATGGGTCTAAGTCATGCAATATTGTTGACTGTTGCATTGACAGTATATACCTGTAATGTGATAGATTTGTTTTGACCACTAAAGGCTGATTATGTCGTTGCGCGTGCATTAACTGTTTTCTGTTTTCTAAAACGAAACTATGTGAGAACGCGTCAGAAAGCGACACTCTTAAAAAAGTTTGCACCTTTTGGGGCTTAATTATCTTGTCCTCAAACAATAATCGTCATCTGTTGTGTCCGCATTTCCTTTATTTAACGCTGCGAGCCCGGTACTTAATAGTCGCGAAAGGAGGCTTGCGCGTTATCAGCGTGACACAGCATTCTCGGCAGGAAAGTAGCTAGAGCTGAGTTTTCAAGAAAGTAAACGCAAGCAAGGCAGATGATTATTGTTTAGGGACAAGATACGACCGAAAGGGTGTAAACGTTTTTAAGATTGTAGCCAGCACCGTTTTTGAGTTCCAACACCTATAAAGATGTGAAATTGTTGGCACGAGATTGAGACATTTGTTCCAACATTGTTGATCAATTCGTCTCCATCGCCTTGTGGTCCTCAGTGTACCTTACATTTTTTGGGAAGTCGTTCGAAGAGTAGTATCCGGCAGCAGATACAAATCGGATAGACATCAAAATTATGGCACCATATTTATTATGACGTATGCACGGGCAGGTGCGAGTCATCCATAGACCGGGATACATGCGTAACGTGCGTGCGTCGAAAAATGATAGTTATAATTCTATGGACCCTGTAACGAAGTCTACTTTGAGTATTCTCACAAACAGCTATAGTCGGGCTTGCGCATTACCGTGTAAAGCGCTCCTCGGAGAACTGAATTCTGACTATGCGTTTCTTCAAGAAAGTCTTTCATTTTTCACCTCTCATCTCATACATCTTTCAAATGCGTTCATGTCCGGTAGATGTGAAGTGCAGGAGGCGTACACGTATAAGTGATATGAATATAATAGTAAGTGCATGGTGGCGTGAGGCCCGTTCTTCCAATTTCAGAAAATTCAGCACTGGGATCGTGCCAGGCGTCGCCGATTGTATGGCGCAGGACAACAATATATAGATATATATGCTTAGGCCGCTCATTTGTAGGAAATACCTTGCGCACCTTTTTGGTGCGCAATGTACACTTCCCTCAAGTTCACGTCCTAGTTTAAAAAATTCACAGTAAGTTGCCGGCAAGCGCGTTGAAACTGCTACAACCAGAAGGGATTAACGTTCCGGCCTATAACATTGTGAGAAGCCCACAATGCATGCGAGTGTCTGTTAAAACAACACCCGGTAACGTGACGGAGTCACACTTGGAGTGTTTGCTGCTGTGGCTGCTCATAAGCAGCCACAGGAGTGATGCCACTTATACGATTTTTTTTTTTTGAAGCGCTCTCCAAGGGGCTCTTTTACACGACAGGTGTCATCATTTTACGTGGTCCTATAGGAGAGTACTTTCATGAATAACAAAATGCGCCTGCAGCTAAAGCACCTTAGCTAAATTTCATTTGCATTTTTACTCCTACGCTTCTATATAGTATTGTTTAGACCTATAACAGCCACGCGCAGCGGATCCGGTAAGCTGCTCTCCGGGGCCTCAACGTCAAGCGGAGGCGTCAAGAGCCGGGACCATCGGGCGACACACATTGCACGGACACAACCCACGTGCGCGCCCAGCAGCCTCCTTATACAACGTACTTATCACAGCGGGAGATAACGACTGCGCCTCGTCTATTATGCCACGATTCCACCGAATTTATGCGAGCAACACGGCGGAGACGTGCGCGCCATCTGGGCTCTCGCGGTCGCCACCTACGAAGCGCTTGGTCGCACACGAGGGCCATTTCATTGCATCTCGTTCGCGCACTGTCGACGAGTTTTCCGGACTTCCGGCCGTTGTTGGCTACGCGTGTAATACAGAGACGCCGAAACGTAAAGAAACAGAACCTAAACTTGAACGAGATACGAGAGAGTGAAGCGACGCGCGTGGTCGCAAACTGCAGCGCGGAAGCTGCAGGAAGCGAAACGCGTGGTCGGTATGTACGCGTTCTGTCCGTGCAATCGTATATACCGCTTCTGCGCGCGGCGCCGACACCTACGCTGACCCATTGTGCCGTATAGTGTCGGGACAACGTGCTTCCAGATTGCCCGCAATATTTTCCGGCAGAGCCTACCGTTTATTTTCTTGCGATCCGCTGTGCTTCAACGTGGTGTGGGCCGAACCGGGAAAACATGGGCGGGAAACGAGTTCGGACGGGAGACATTGCACGAATCGCTGACACTAGATGCATAGGAGGGGAGATAAACAACCGGTGTTTTAGCTGCCTGGGCCAAGCTTAGACCATGAGCGCGTGAGAGCTAGGACATGCAACTGGTACTAGCGTTGGTGGTTAAAAAGGCCCAAATCAAAATAAAGACGATCTTGCGCTGAGTGAGAAACTAGAAATGAAAAAAACAAATATTTGTTAGGTTCCTTTGTACAAGATGCACTGTGCAGGAGAGGAGGAACGCGATGCCATTGAAGCGTGTATCAGAGTGTAAGCGTTGCAAGTGCAATAGTTAAGGGACGCTGCTCATTAGGCCAACCGATCCTTCGGCCATTCAGCTTTGCGGGGTACTACTCGCGTTTCAAGTGAGCATGTCACTAGGTGGGCTGTGGTACACATGTTCCAGTGTAAAAGTGACTGAGCACGCAGGTGAAGAAGGGGGTGGGCCCACCTAGTGTAGCTTTCACAAATTCTGGCATATATAGGGTGAACAGTAAAGGGTTCATCTGCACCATTAACCAGAAACCGTTATGGATCTTCTCTTGAATGGGACATGACTATATATTTCATATATGAAATACCGGGTCTTTCAGCGAACACTTTCAAAAATTTTAAAGGTTGTCCGTGGCAGATAGCACAATTCTAGTTCATGAGCTGGTCTACCCGAAGAGGCGTACATTACTTGCACAAAAAATTGAAACGCATAATCGACTAATTAACAAAAAAATCACTAATTAAGATTTTAACTAATTACCTTAATTGTGGCCCATATTGCAATTGAGAAATTGTAGCCATGGAGTTCGCAAGGCGGATCCACTGGGAACTAATTCTCCGAATGACACCAGTTTCGAGATATCAATTCCCGAATTTTGCGGAGAAATGCATTGGCGTTGCAGTTACTTTCTTAACAAAACGTCGTTTTATTTATTGAAGCACAAGAGTAACTGTAATGCCAATGCATTTCTCCGCAAAGTTCGGGAATTAATATCTCGAAACTGGTGTCATCCCGAGAATTCGTTCCCAGTGGATTCGCTTTCCGAACTCCACGGCTACAATTAGTAAATTTCAACATGGGCCATAAAGTAATTAGTTCAAATCTTAATTAGTGACTTTTTGTTATTTAGTCGATTATGCGTTTCAATTTTTTGTGCAGGTAATGTCTGCCTCTTCGGGTAGACCAGCTCATGAACTAGATTTGTGCTATCTGCCACAGACAACCTTTAAAAATTTTTTAAAGTGTTCGCTGAAACACCCTGTATATAGTCAAGCTCAACAAAAGAGTGTAGATAAAGAGTATCGACCTGATAATTCCGCGATAACTGGTCGGCACATTCGTTGTCAGATCCTGTTAAACATCTGCCTAAACCCATTAGGCATTAAGTAGTTTGCTGCAACGCCACATACTATGGCGATGATGATGATCCGATGTTTTAGAGCCATCAAAGCATTTTACAAAAAAAAAGGAAACTTGCCTGAAAAATAGAAACGCAGCCATGAGCTGTATCATGTAGCTACGCCTAATAAAAAATAGGCTAATACGATTGACTAATTTTCGATGCGATAGCTTATTCATGTCGGTTCCGTGGTTGCTTTATATAAACAGTGCTACTGCACAACGATGTATTTTCATTTCTGAAAATCAAAGGTTGACATGAAAAAGAGCCTTCTATTGGAACCTACCTATACCAATTTA
Organism: Dermacentor silvarum; assembly: GCF_013339745.2. Taxonomy (NCBI): domain Eukaryota; kingdom Metazoa; phylum Arthropoda; class Arachnida; order Ixodida; family Ixodidae; genus Dermacentor; species Dermacentor silvarum. The sequence goes on along the minus strand of NC_051160.1, from coordinate 20,208,444 downwards.
GATTCGGATGACGAAAAAAAAAAAAAAAAAACACGCACCACCAGTACGTAGCGAGTTCTAAGCAGGTAACTAAGCCTGTATAATCAGCGTTCAATTGAATGAAAGAGATAGCTTCGAGACCATCAGAGCACGATCATTCAGAATTGAACAGCCAACCGCGAACCAGAGTTGCGTTCTACCACCTGCTGATGACTTCGTAACCATTGAGCACCTCAGCACTGAATCACTATTGGCCACGCGGCGACTCTCCAGCAGAATGCTTTTTCCTCACCGCGGCTTTCTTCTCGACACGGTCATGAGGGAGTGTCCGAATCTACAGTAACAGCTACAAATGCTTAAAAAAAAAAAAAAAAAAACACGGGCATCAGCTGAAATACCTGGCACGATTGCACAGAGGGGAGGGGTGTGTGGGCAGAAAATAGACCCAAATCACTGAAACTGCCGAAGCAGTTGTACAGAGATGACCATATGAGCTAGGCGAGGCGAACCACTAGGCGGGTAGCAGCGGTGCCTGTTGAAACAAATTCGCCACAAATCTTCTAGCCGGAAGGCCAACGTTATACAGCCAGGGTCTGTTTCATCCGTCTGTCGGCCGGGTGTTTGTGATCGCCCTTCTTGGTTCCTGCTGACTGTTCACACCCGTCAGCTCTCGGTACGTCTGTCAGCTCTTGGTTCGTCTGCCCGACTGGCCGACCCTTCGCGTGCTTTCGGCGGTTAGCACGACAGGCGGTGAAAAGTGAAGGCAAAAGAAACAGATTCACACGGCGAGGGATAACAAGGTGCCGAGATCGGGCGTTGGTTTTTTTTTTTTTTTCTGCGCTGGGAGGGGGCCCCGCCAAGCGCAAGATTCAGTGCGTCGGATAGCCAGAGTGGGCCTCGAGCGTGAGTCGGACAAACAAACGAAAAATGCAGGCGGCGGTTCTAAGGAACACCAAGGAGGAAGATTGACGTTGACGGATGTGAGCCAACGATCCCTTTTTTTGCGTGCACGTGCGAATGATACGAGCGCCCATGGAGTGCGTCCCAATATACCGAAGGTTGCAGTGAAGATTGGCTCTCTAGAATGATGTGCCACGAGTTGTTGAAATGAAAGATTGAAAGTGGCATATGAACTAGTGCAAATACGCAGAGCTTATCCGTGAAGCATCAATTCATGTGCACGAGAAAGAAACTTTGTTGGTTGGTAAGTATGCGCGGCCTACGCTCCAACTGCACACGTAGATGTCGAGTGGTCGATCAAGGGATGTCTCCGGAGCGAACGTTTCGGCAAGATTTTTCTTCCTCAGATCAACCGGCGCAGTTTATGCTAAGTATGTAAATGTGGGAACGAGGTGTGCCGCGACGGTGAACTCGCAGTTAACTGGAAGAAAATTGAAGTTTTCTGACCATGCCTTGAACACGTCGACGATTTCCCATGTTGTGCCACATTGCAACATCATCTCAAACAATCATACAACACCACCTCATGACCCCTTCAACTTCTTTGGGTGCTAATCATAAATTTTTTTCGGCCAAGCATTTTTTTTTTCGTGGAGGACGAGAAGGAGAAGGAAAGAAAGGAAAAAGGCAGGGATGCAACCAGAATGTGTCTGGATGGCTACCCTAAACTAGGGCAAGAGAAAGGGGGAATAGAAAGATGAGAAACAGAGAAAGAGAGAGGAAGGAAAGATACGGTGAGTGTGCGCACGCAAGCAGACAGCACCACTTAAGTCGAAGGCGTTCCCACTAGCCATTCCCCATCAAGAAATGCAAAAGTGCCTTCACAGCCTTGTGGGCCGACGAGCGACGGGGAAGGTTGTCGAGTAGCGTCTTTAGGAACCACGGCCGATAGTCCAGTCCTCGCAAGGCGACAGTGAGTGTTCGCCTTTGCGACTGAAATCACCGACAGTGGCACAATAAATGTTCGAGGTTCTGCTCGCTGTCGCAGATGTCGCACGCAGCACTGTAGGTCATTCCAATCAATGTAGTGTAAGCCTTCCTGAAGGCCACTCCCAACCGCAGCCGGTACAAAAGCGATGCCACTCGTCGATGAAGTCCTGGTGGAAGTCGGAGCTGAAGCGATGGATTCAGTTCATGTGAACTGGTGCGTCTTATATTTGGGGTGTTCCAATCTGTTAAAGAGAGCGTGTGTGCCAGGTGACGACGCTGTGTTGCAGCGTCTGGCCTGGTATAAGAGGAATGGGGAGGCTGTGTTCTTCTTGGTGTTACGCTTGGGCTGCTTTGTCTGCGTGATTATTACCACTGATCCCGCAATGAACAGGTTATCAGTAGAAAATAATTTTGTGGCCTTTTTATTTGACGTCGTGGTGAAGTTTGACGATTTCGTACGTGAGCTGTTCGCGAGATACATGTCGGAGTACTAAATGTATACAGTGTAAAGCCGGTCTCGAGTCGGAAAACACCGCACATTTACCAGGTCTGTCTGCGTCAATAAAGTGAAGTACACTACGCAATGCCGTGAGTTCTGCAGCCGTAGATGTCGTGACATGTGACGTCTCGAATCGCAGTGTTATTGTCCTTGTCGGTATTAACACACAGAACCGTCAGAACTGATCGATGCAGTCGATTCACCTGTATGAATGTGTAGATAGCTTCTGCGATTCTCTTACAGCAGGAGTAAGGTTTGTTTTAGTGAAGACGGTGGTAGATCTGATTTTCTTTCTGAAGTCCTGGCATTGTGAGGTGTACTTCAGGATAGCACAAACACCACGGAGGAGATTATGGTCTGGCCCAGGTGCGCAACCCCGATGTAAGCGAAGTATAGTATGCACAGACCAAATTGATGGAATTTTACGTGCCAAAACCACTTTCTCATTATGAGCCACGCCGTGGTGGGGGACTCCGCATTAATTTGGACCAACGGTGGTTCTTTAACGTGCGCCTAACTCTAAGTACACGAGTCTTTTGTGCATTTCGCCTTCAATGCACAGACGGTTGCACTATATGACTTGCGGGGCCTTTCTACGCTGAGGCTGGTGAGTTGGTGGGGAAGGGGTCCGGAGCAAAGTGGAAGTCTACACGCATTGTCTCGATGGCAATGTTGGAATACTTCACAGCACTGAGATGCGCTTTTACGCTGCGCTTTTGTACGGCGTACCAGAACACGTGCTGCCAAAACTTGCCGCCCGATTTCGCGCTTTCGTGACACGTAAACAACGCATGTTGAGGTCATCATATCCGGAGCGTGAGGATGCGAGATGGATGTTCATAGTGCCTCGCAAATAAGGAGCGCCAGTTTCTGTTTGAAGGTACATCCTGTAGTCAATCCTAAGGAATTGGGGGAAGAACTATTTAGAAAATGAAAGACGCAAAAAGAAAAAGAAAAGAAAGTTGCACGCAGTTCAGTACCCGCCCATGACGTTTGAAAGCTGAAGCAAGAAGAAGAGTCATGAACGGAGACGCTACCAAACACACATCGCGCATCGAAAATTTAGGGTAAAGAAAAGAAAACGAGATCGGCCGAGCATCGCACTCAGCAAACCTCCTGGCTCGCCGCAGCGGGGTCGAGTGCCTCGTGGACTCAGGCGCGAGCACCGACCACTTCACTTCTCAGATCGTCGAAAGAACGCGCGCCACGCAATGTGTGGCGCACAAGTCGATTCGTTTTCCCATTTTCACACCTCCGATAGCAACTTCTAGCCACCATACCTCTGAGAAGGCTCTAATTCGATTTCCCCTGACTCTTTTGAACACGTGTGCGCCTGCCGCTGGAAGCGTGCTTGCCTCTCGCAGGGCGAGAGCCAATCCATCAAATGTGTAACACCTAGCTTTACCTATTTGCTTTCTGTACATGCCTTCTTTGGGAGATGCGCTGTTTGCGAGTCGATAAAGACCAGGACCGCCTGCAGCGTGGTCGGACTTCCCCATCCTGCAGGCTGAAAAAAAAATGACAAAAAAAAATTATTACCCAGTATGGCAGTTTGTGCTGTCAAGAACTTTGAAATACGATGGCTTCAACTACGGATTGGCCTACAAGTGAATTCACATTATCACAGGTGAGGCGTTGCTTTTTCTAAGTCATCGACAGTAGAAGCTGTGAACTCAGTGACGGCATAGGCGATGAAGCATTTGCGTGATAACATCTAAGTGACAGCGTTTTAGGCTTCAAAAGGACGGTACGTTGGGCATGCTGGTAATCCATACTGAAACCATTCAGAGCGCGAAACGACAAGAACTAAACAGAAAAGATCCGTGTATCTTTTCTGTGTAGTTCCTGTAGTTTCGAAAATGGGTCATATTTTGTGACTCTAATTGGCAGCTCTTCACAGTATCAAGTCTGCCTTACATCACAGAACTTACGAGCAGATGATACCCGACATCAGGGAAGTGCGCCACTATGCTCTGGAAGCAGGGCACAACATAATCTTTCAGTGGATTCCTGCTCACTGTGGCATCGTCGGCAACGAATTTGCTGACAGGGCTGCCCGGTCTGCCCACGAACACACCCAGACGCGTCCAATACATTTGGCGAGGACGGACATTGCCAGGGAACTTCGTCTGCTTGCACGCAAAAAGTCACAATCTTTCTGGAGTTGAAGTGCCTTAATTGCCGATTGTATAAGCTGGACCCCTTGCTACGGCTACAACTGCCATCTAGCCTTTCCTGCGCCGAAAAAAACCTTGCTGTACCGCGAACTGCATAACATTTTCTAAGCTACGTTACCCCAAAAGCCGCAATTTTTCTATAGATAGCACGTCCACTTGGACTTTAAATGGTGCTGCTTCAAAAAAAAAATATTTTCAGGCCTGTGGTGCAAAATATGGATCCTAAAGTGTAGACGCATGTAGAGACGTCAGTTTGATGTAACTCGAAGACCTCAAGAGATCCACACTTGCTGTGAACATGCTAAATGGCCAAAGAACAGCTTTAGTAATCACGAATTCGGTCCAGCTTAGCCACCTTATATTGCGCCCTTAATAAATAACCAATGCGCGACAGGAAGTACCGGTCGTGAACAGCTGCCTAAAACCCTCCAGCCATTCCCTAGGTGGAATTACTGCGAACTTTTATAAAAGAAGTAGGCGTGTGCGAATATTCTAAACTTTCGAACAGCGAATCGAACAGAGTCCTACTCGATTCGGTCTTGGAATTGAATAGTCCCTATTCGCAAATGCGAATATTTTTCAAATATTTCAAAACGTTAACTGAACCCAAATAAACAAGAAATTAGAAAAAAAGTACAGTAACTTTTCAACCCCTCGGGCATAGTCTAGATATAAAACATGAGAACTTGATTAGTAGAACAGGCTACGTCGCTAAGTAGCCATACTTTACACGCTATGCAGCGATCATACGCACTCTCTCAGGAGTCCTGTGCATGCGAAGAAACTACTTGCTTGCTCCTAATGCTCCATTCGGACTTTTAATAAACAACGCTTCTTAATGTACTGTGTAATGACAGAAACTTGCTAACTTGAAGAATACTAAGATATGAACATTGTGATAACGGCCCATTCATTAGTCGAAAGCTATTCGAAGGTTATTCCATATTCGATTCACTTTTGACACTTTTCAATTCGCATTCTATTCGGTCTCAAAAATCACTATTCGCACACCCCTAAAAAAAGAAGCAAGGGCGACAATACATCTGTGCAAGGAGGTATGTATGCCATCGTCCTGTCATTGCCGCAGCTTTCAACTACTCAACGCTGTCTGTCGTGCTTTCCTTTCCAACTAGCTCAATCTCAAACCAGCCTCCGCTCTACATTCGATATTGCTGCTGTACTAAATGCATGATCACCTCTAAACGATTGCGCCAGTACATGGTCACGGCCCAACAATTTGGAAGAAAGCCTACGCAGTGGAAACGCGTCCACTCATCCGCAACCATCTGCTACGACAGCGTAAGCGCACCAAATCAATTTGTGCCTACGCTCTGTACAGGCTCAGTGCATTGAACGCAAACGTTCTCCTCACAATGTGCTGAGCTGAAGTCCTTGAACCGATGTGAAATGCGCTGGCGGATTCAGACTCAAAAGAAAATAGGTGAACGCAAGCAAGGTTTTCAAATTGCTATAGAAGCACCACCACTTCATAATCGCAGGAACTGAGACGCACATTGTTAAACGCCTGGAGTTAATTTATTTATTTATTTATTGATTGATTGATTTATTTATTCATTTCGAATTCTACAAAGGCACTTAATAAAGGGGATTACATGAGGCCTTAGGGTCACATGATATCAAATTACAAAGACTTCAAACACGAAAAAAGATGGTCTGAAGAGGTCCACTATCGCAGGGGAGAAGTCATTCCAGTCTCTTGATGTTCTGGCAAAGTATGACGCTAAGCGTGGTTATGTTCAGGCGGGAGGAGGATAGACTGCACATGGATGACTGATGCGGGTTGACGTTCGGTGAGCCGGCAAAATAACAGAATGGCCTAGATGGGAGTAGTGAAACTTGTGAGCTATTGTACGGTGAGACGACAGGGTAATGACGTTGGCATCAGATTTTAGCTGAGTTACAATGCAGTTATAGGAGTAGTTGTTAAAGATATATCTCATATGGCGCGGTTGTGAACAGATTCCAGCGCATTAGAAATTGTGATAAGAGGAGGTTCCCAAAAGTCGCAGGCATGTTCCAGTTTCGTGACGAACAAGCATTGTGCAAGCTTCAGTTTGGTGGGATGAGTAGTTACGTGTAAGTCGCGCAGCAGTAAACCAAGGACACGGTTAGCTTCATTGACAATGTTCGTTATCTGCGAATACTAATTAAGATCGTGGGTGACAGAATGTCTGAATATTTTGTTTAGGTTAAAACCATTTCGTTTAAGATTTTGTTTAGAATCGGAGTTTAGGTTAACATCAACAATCGAGTAGGTTCCTGATGTGTCAGATTGACGACGATGAAAGGAAATCAAAGAGGTTTTCGCGGTGCTAAAGGACATTGACCAATCCGTGCACCAAGAATAATTATTATTAATGTCAGATTGAAGGATGATAAAGTCGTTAGTATTCGTAATGGGACGGTAAAATACACGATCATTTGCGAAGAGATGTTGCAAAGTCGTCCTGGTTGCGTCTCAGACCTCGGCAAAACAAATTAAGTGCGAGGGGCACAAAGAGACTTGAAATTAGACCGATGAAGCAATGTCGTCCACCCGTTCTCTGTTCCTTATCCACCACTGCGTGAATCTGGAGGACCCACGTCTAAGTTGTGCAGGATCGAGAACGCTGTCTCCAAAGGGCGCAGCTTCGTGGTAATCTGAACTTCTGTTGAGCACTTGCTATCATCGCAGTCGTGATTTTCATGATCAGGCAGACGTCGGCCTAATACAACTACCTGCAGCAAATTTACTGCCCCTCAGCTACGCCCCTCCCATGCGTGGCAGTTGACATAACGGCACAGATATCGCGGCACTTATACCCTTCGAAAATAAGGCGCGCTATTTATCATCGGCGCCTGCTTTCTGACCAGCCTCCGCGCTAAACAATCGAGCCATCTTTGCAAAGCCGCGCGTCACGAATCGTCGATGAAACAAGCGACCGTCGGTAAGTTTCCTCCTGGGACCGAGCCACCGAATTGCGCGAACCCTCACATAATGTGGCTGCCTCAAGAGTCATTAGTCATCCTCCACTTACCTCTCCAGCGAAGACGAGCTGTAATGGTTAGGCGAGAAGTGCGCCGCCGAGATCTCTGCGCGAAGTAATGTGGTGTTGGTGGTAAGCCGCAAACACAAAGCGCACCCATGAGCAATCGGCGAGGAAGCGTGATTAGTCGATCGGCAAGTAAGTACTGCGATGTCTCTAATCATGCACGCTTGGCATCTCGCTCAGTCGTCATCGCGCGATGAGGATTTTAGAAAAAAAAAGGGAAAAAAAAGATTCCACGATAGAGACACATACAGATGAACAGTCACATCACGTGAACGTGCGAAGGCAGCTGCTCCGCATAGGCCATCCATGAACACGGCGCCTGGTACTTATTCTTTACGTGTAACCGAGACACCGGAAGGTGGCTGCGTGCAATTTGCGTCACGCATCGGGCATTATCTATACGCGAGAACGCTCCTGGGCACAGTGAAGACTGCCCAGAGGTATGGCGTGTTCATTCAGACGTCTTTCCCCACAGAAGTGTACGCATGCTAGAGGGGGACGTGTTACCGTAAAACACGCGGCATGAATCATGGAGCTTCGTGTGGTCACGTTTTCCTACAGCAAACATTGCGGGTCTTTCACGAACAACTCCTCGAGCACCCATCTTAGCACGTCCCTGCAGCAGACGTCATAGAGACGAAAACGGGGGCAGGAGCTGCCGCAGATTGCCATTCACGAAAATGGCATAAAGCTGTCATCGCTATCCGCCAATGTGTGCCTCGGCAGGCGATCCCTTCATTTTGAAAGGGTCACGATATTCCAGGCTTTTTTTGCAAGAGCGCCATCTATACGCAGCACATCACCTGAGGGATCAATTAACCACCTGAGTTCAGAATCCCCTGGGTAGAGCGGGAGTAATATTTTGATGCACAAAAATTACGAAAGCAGCGGTAATAATCGCTGCCAAACACCAGTTATTATAACAGAAAATAATAGCGTAATCACTAGAATAAAAACACTACGCAGCAACTAAATTTATAATCGCTACAAAGTCCACTTACTTGTCATTAGCCAACTGAACACTGCGATTTGTAGTTCAAGTAGCGTGCGCTTTTTCAAGCATTGATTCTGAGTATGCTGAAATGTATCACCAGCCACATGTATTTAGTTTTAATTCTTTAGAATAAATGATAACAAATAACTTGTACGTGCAGCTACATGTGTCGTAGGTGTAACCCTCACTCGTGCAGATGCAAGATGGGGCGGGGTAGGGTCAATGTGGATGAGGTGCTCGCTTCACGTATGATTTTTTTTTTCAGCTAGTGCTGGTCATTCTCTAGCAGAGCCGAGATATCCGCGCGATACCTTACTCGACGTTTTAAAAAAACTACAGACTACACACACGTCGCACACTAGGGTGGGACCCCCTTGTAAGAAACCACGAATGATCCACGGGCACAACGGTGGGTTCGTAAACACGATTGCGGAGTCCATCCCTTGAGCTTGAGTTCCAGCGATCTCGTCGGCATCTGCTCTATACGGCCGCGCTATACTCACGACCGTAAATCCGGGACGTGCGCACGCGAGAGCAATGTCTTCGTGCTTACAGGTTTTCATCCGGGTATACCGCGTTGTGGAGATACTCGGAGCGCACGTCACTGTTTCTTCGTGACGTGCATTCCAAGTTCACCACGCTACTACGCCTGGCGCCGCCTCGCGCAAGGAAGTGGCGTCCGCTCTCCATCAACAAGACGAAAGGTGCCGTTCCCGCAGACGTGCAAGCCTGCTATAGCTCCTGCGGCGTTGACTGACGCGTCCCCCCTGACGTCTGTGCTACCGTGCGCAAAGAAAATAACGCGGGCGTGCATGCCACCAGAAAATTCCGGCCATGAACGCCCGTGCGGCTCTTGCGGCTCATGTGTAGGCTAGAACAACTTGAAAGCAACGAACGAGGCTTTTTTGTACTTACTGCGTGACTGTTACTAGATAAAGAATTGACGAGTAACCTCAAAGCATGGCGTCTATATGTACAGTCCAACCGCAAAAGCTTACGCGACGCGGTATCCCCTGCGAATGTGAATTCCTGCACTGTTAAGGCAAGGCACGTCTCATTTAATGAATCACTGTGTAGATGGCGAAGGCTACTACATGCTGGAACATTTAATTCGAGGCTATGTGACCACGCTTCGCGAGAATTCAGCTTCATGGCAGATCCTGCGTCCCATAACTTTTGCGGTTGACGGTACCTATTTCTCCCGTTCATAATTTATAACCTCCATCGTCGTCTTCGTCATCATAATCATCACCACCACCACCATCGTAATTGCCGTCATCGTCGTCCACCCCACCATTGCTATAATTGTCGTTAGTTGTCAGTCAAATAAAAACAGTGCTTGAGAAAGTTCTTTGCAGACTTGGGAAAGTCGGTATTTTTGCAGACGGAAGGTATTTATGGCGATAGCAATTATATGGACACTCCCGGGCATTACGGCCATCGTTGCCGCCGTCGACGTCGCCGTGATGTTCCGTACAAAGTCCAAGTGTGATAACGTTTTGAAGCAGGTGAAGTCAGGGTCCCAAACTGGATTTGCGAGGCATCTCGCACGTGCCTTTTTGTTGGGAAATGTGTGACTCCAGTCCTGCGTTTTAAACGAAAACCTCACGCAGCCGAGGCGGGCTCCCTAAACTCTCAATCGTGGCTGCGGTTAGCGCTTGCAGAGATGAGGTTATGTGTTCACCATGTAAGTGTCACAGATCCCCACACGTTCCCCTGATCTTTTTTTTTTCGCTACAAACTTTTACAGAGTGAAAGAATATTACAACAAATTTCTCTACCTTTCAACCCTGAGTTTCTTTACCATGCAGAATGTTTTTTTTTCTTCGTTTTGTATTGATTGACTACCGCCTAACAAAAACAAAATATTATTTATATTCTAAGTACCCCATCAGTATACGTTATGACGTCATGTCCTATATATAGGACCCCGGGCTTAGTGGTTGTAAAGAGCAATACGAAGTTCTTTGAAGTTGCAAATTATTCTCAGGTCTTTCACACATTGAACTGTTGGGAAACTAACTTGCATGATGGTAATTAGATAGTGGTTATTACGCGTGAAAGGCCTGAAAGCAATTCTTTGAGCTCGTTGATAAAGAGCTCTTGATGGCACCCGAATGGCCTCCGCCTACTTGATGGTTGCTTCGTCGGATTTATTTTAATGCGAAGCGTTCTTTGTCTATTCTTGGAACTTTGTGGTAGGTAGGTTCCTGTCTCGCCTCGCTTTAAGAAAAAACCAATGCGTTGCGGATGTTTGAATCGAACCTCTGCCGTCGATCACAGCAGCCAGCTCTAACCACCTCTAACTATTCTAGGCGACGATGGCACCCATGTTTCTCTGGTTCCAAAGCCAGCCAGCTCTTTCGTTGAAACACTCGGCGCGTGCACCCCCTGCCACTTTGTCGTCTTCTTTCCTTGTGAGAGTTCGCTCTTTGAGGCACCGTGTTAGACTGCACTATCTTCAGGACCGGCTCATTTTGCTCAGTATTTTTCCTCGCAGCAGCTTACGCTACGCAGACACTGCACGATGTTCTGTCGACTTCATGATCGCCCAGGTTAATCAAGTTTTAACATTACTTCGCCGAAGTACAAATGCCATCGTCGTTTTAACGTACACCACTTGAAATAGCCATATGTACTGTACGTACGATTGTATAACACGTAGCCCCTGATGACGTCAGGATCCGTGTTCTTACGCTCCTTTACTATATCTATTGTAGAACCCAACAATCGCCATGTCATAGGCTCGCTTCGAACGTCATGCGATCGTCTGCAACGCGGTTTTCGTCGTGCCCATGTCGTCACATGTGAACGTACGCTCGTGAGGCACACATGCAACTACTCAACTTACTGGAACACGATGGTACACCTGGTATCGTTTTGCGGTACCCCTAACAATGCTGGATAGCCAGGTATCTGCGAAATGCTTCGTATAAAATAGATTCCCACAGTGCGGGGGATTTGCACAATTCTTTTGTCATAGATGGCAGATTCTTCGTCTACTGCGCAGCAATTACAGTTCCCCACGCCTGCAAAAGCAAGCTACCCAATGAACGTTTCGTCATCGTCGTCGTCGTCTTCTACCTCCGACACGCACCATCCCCTATAGTGCAGCAAACATATTTGAGCCCTTGATACACAGACTTTTCGCCATAGACAGTCCCCTTGGCCTCTGAGTGCAGCGATTCAGGCTGATTTATCGCTTCTAGAATAACAAAACACGAAATCGGAAGCTATCACAAGCAGTAGCACCCTCAATTAACATCAATACATGCAGAGCCCTTAGCAACCACTGAGCCGTGTTGTCCTATATTTTGGGCACGCAGATCGTGGCGTGCGGTGGGCTATGCGCAAACGAGAGGCAAAACTTCGCGATGTGCATAAAACCACTAAGCATGTTAGAAACAACAAACAAAATTACGATCGCTACCAATGCAGTAGTTATTGAGTAAAATATTATCAAAAGACGTAGCTACTGCTGCAGTCGTCTTTTTCGCCTTCTGCCATTCTGCTTTGACCTCTAGAGCGTTCTGAAGAAGACAAGGACCAGGAAACTGCTGCCTTTACTGGTAGGGATGTATCGAGAATAGCTGAAGTTCCTCTCTTAGTTTTTTTAATAATTTGTGTTACAATTTATAACCATTTCTATTCCTGTCCTTTTATAGGAAAGCAGGGCCGAAAGAGTTAACAAACCCGGTATGGTTATATTTGTAACGTTATATGGTAGATTACGCCAAAGAGTGGTCCATCTTCGAAGTTCTTTTATTTTTGCTAAAAAAGAAAAACAAAGAAACCCACAACCCATTGCACAGTGCTCAAAAGTACTCTCAAGCTGGTTCTAGCATCCTTAGTGCGCTCTTCGAGGCAGTGAAATGAAGTTTACAGCAAGAATTGTATGAAATTGTCTCAAAGAAAGAAAGAAAGAAAGAAAGAAAGAAAGAAAGAAAGAAAGAAAGAAAGAAAGAAAGAAAGAAAGAAAGAAAGAAAGAATCTATGACGCTGTATAATTTCGTCGGCATGAATTGCACAGACGCATAACTTTACAAAGACACCTACAGTCCGCAAACACAAATGTGCGTCGTCTGATAGCGTACGTATCCTGTTCGGATGCCTATAGAAGTCTAACCTTGGAATCGAGAAATCTCTTACGCTTTTGTAGGCTCTTGTACGCTTAAAGCGCACTGCCCTGAGCTAGCGTTTGTCTGTTTGCGTGAAGCCACGAGTCAGAAACGCTTCCGCGGTAATCTGGCGTCGTCCATCACGTTGAGGTGAAAAAACAGACGAGCCGTCGACAGGAAAGGCCACAGAGGGAACGACCTTCGATGCTGTCCGCACACTGCGTCGATCCACATGTGCTGCACTTTAGGCCGAGACAAGAAGCAGGCATGTATGTACGAACCAGGAATTCACAAGACAGACGACCGGATGTCCCCTCGTTCTATACCCAGAGCATCAGCAGCAGCAGCAGCCGCATGTAGTTGGCGCAGGACAGACAAATCGGAGCGATGAGGTCGCACCAATCGGAACCTCCTGCTTCTCGCCTGAGGCTCGCGAAAACCATTCTTATCACTCGGGACGGAGGACTTCCCTGTATTAATTGCCTAGGGCTTCTTACAAATTATACGATATTAGCGTTTGCGAAGAGTGATATCACCGCAAGCGGGCCGGTGATGAAAAGGGCGGCACAGTTTGATCGTAGAAGATTCGGCCACAGTTAGGATGCCTTACACAGAAAGGTTTGACCGCGGGGCGTTCAAATGCATCGAAGATAAGCGGCTCATTAGTTTCCCGCGATTTTTTATCACAGCCTCACGCACCTCGAAGGGTCGCATATTAAAGGAAGGCGGTCCTGTCATCGTGGTACTAAAGGATGAAAGATCATCGAAGGCGGATCACGAATGCAGGAACGTATGAGAAGGTTATTTGACATGTATTCTTGTATGTTGAACCCTGTATGTTGTAGGTTAGACTCATTCAAAAGCTAAGGAGTAGCCGGCGCCTTATTTGTGCGTCAACATCTTCTTATATCATATCAATAAAAAAAAAAAAAAAAAGAAAGAGGCGGTGGAGGCTAAATGGAGCCTCTTAGCACCGTTCAGTGATTGGACACATTGCTTGGAGCCCCAAAATCGTTATCGCCATTGTGCTGTATCAATTAAGGTTCATGCAGGGAATTCTGCACCGAAAGCAGGTTTTTCTACCAGGCGGACCATTAATGACGAAAGTGTTAATTAATGGGATATGTGTTCCCACTACCGAAGCGCGATGTTCCGCGGTTACAAATACACGGTTATTGCTGTGTAGGATATAGGGCGGGGCACTATATAAGACACAGGGCGAGACACGTCATTTCAAACTTACCGCTAACTTCTAACTGCCGCATCGAAGTGGCTTGATATTTCCTCTACAGGTGCCCCTATACGGGTGTTCAAAATTAAGCTTTGCGGAATTTTCAAAAATCGCCTGTGGCAGGTAGCATAATACTTATCGTTGAGCTGGGTTATTCGAAGAGACGGACATTAGTATCAGGAGAAATCAAAACACATATTCAACTAATTAACAAAACTTGACTAATGAGTTTCTTAGTTAATTAATTTACGACACATATTGGAATTTACGAATTGTAGCCGGTGAGTTTGCAAGACGCATCCACTTGAAATGAATTTCCAGGATGGCACCAGTTTCGAGATATTATTTTCAAGGTGTGGGACGAAATACATGGGCGTTCCAGTTACTTTTGTGCTTCAATACATAAAACAGCATTTTGGTGAAGAAGTAAGTGGAACAACAGTGCATTTTTACGGCGAGTTTGATGGCGCATATCTCCAAACTTGTGTCATTCTGAAATCTATTCCAAGTGGATATACGCCTGACAAGCTCACCGGCTACAATTCGTCAATTGCAGTATGTGTCGTAAGTAATTATCAAAGAAGTTAATTAGTATTTTCTTGTTAATTAGTTGAATATGTGTTTCGAGTTCTCGTGCTACTAATGTCCACCTCATCGAATAACCCAGCTCAATGATAGGAATTATGCTACCTGCCACAGGCGATTTCTAAAATTTCCGTAAGACTTAAAAATTAACACCCTGTATATTCACTTTGCTTGATTGGAAAACTGTCGGGATAGGAATATGGAAATTAGAGGGAGGGAAATGGGGACAGAGTGCACGTGACTCGAAGGCCTCCCAAAAAGGGTCACAAATCTGCTCACTCTTATCTGCTGGCCAGAAATCTGCTCGTGCTTTGAGACGCCGTGATCACACAGCAATAATTCCGGAACCGGCCCAATTTGCCCAGTACTTTCCTCGTATCATCGTTTCGCTACGCAGAAACTGTGCGACGTTGTACAGACTTCATGATCGCCCAGGTTAATCAAGTCTTTAACATTTCTTCGCCATGAAACAGCCATATGCACGTACGATTCTATAACATGTAGTGGCTGCATGACGTCACAATCTTTGTTTCTCTCGCTTACGCTCGTTTACTACCTGTATAGAGCCCATGTCGCAGGTTCGCGTCGAACGGTCAGCGTAAAAACCATGCCATTGCCGTCATACGATCGTCTACAACGTGGTTGTCGTTACGCTGATGCCGTCACGTGGGCACGTAAGTACGCTCGCGACCCCACACACACAACTACTCAATTCGCAGGAACTCGTTGGTCTACCGTGTGTTGTTTTGCGCAACCCCAAACAATACTGGATAGCCAGATACCTGCAAAATGCTTCGCATAACATAGATTCCGACAGTGCGTGGGATATATACGCACAGTTTCTTTTTTTTTCTGTCTTGGGGGGTGGGGGTGGTATTGTCACATTTTACCCACTATAGCTGTCTCATTTTGACCTGTGGTCATGGAAAAATGAGACATCTGTGTATTTAAAGAAAATATTTTTATTTAGTAGTTATGCTAATTGTAGCGCCATAATTTTTTGCAGACAAAGAAGGCAAGTTCAAGGAACAATCTGAGCGCATTTTTCACAATTACCAATACAAACAAAAAATGGGTGCTAGTTTAAAGATTTAGGTCTCATTTCACCGAACTTTAAGCCTATAAAGTGCGCCGCTCCTTGAAGCGTGCCAAACGCCGCGAGATTGAAGACTAAAGCGAAATATTTACGGTGAAGAATACGACCGTTCTTCTATACTGGGTGGCAGCAAGCTACGCAAGCTCGAACACTTTAAACTGTCACGCGAGTCTTTCCTTTTTTCCGACTCACGAGTTTGTTTGCTGGCCCAACGCCGATTTCCCGCAGTTAAGTGCATCATCGCTACACGGAAGCGCTCACGCTGTTGCATAATTCAGTCATACTATGATAATAATGCGACAGCAGGAACAAACAATCCGAAGCAGGACACCGAAAGTAAGCTTTTCGCATGGATAGAGCGAGATGGCAGCCGCGATATGAGATATCTATGGCTTGAGGAGAAATCAAGACCACTGATCGCTTGAACGGCAAGTAGCAAGAGCGGGAGATCCACAACCAGGAAAATGTATCTTCTGCGGAACACAACACGACGTATTTATCTCTCTTAAATCCGAGCACCGCGCCTAACTCACCTTCAGCGATGGATTAACATCTCCGCTTTTGAGAGCTGGCACTGAGCATTGAATGTGCGGCCAACCTACCGCAGATCCGGAAAGGGAGGTTTCGTTCACTGTCCATAGATGTTTCGTACATATCGTCATCGGCATATTTTAATACAGTAATGCCATGACATAGTTTCACATCTAGAAAGATTTGAACCAATTGTTTATTTCTGGCCATAGGGAGAGATCTTTACAAAGGAATTTATGAAATGTCGTTTGAGGTAAAACCTAATTAGTATAATTAATAATTGGTACAATTGTTTTTTTTTAACTATCGGCAGCTGACAGTCCAGCGTATCAAGAACACAACTGTTGGCTCTGCCTTAAATGAGCATTTTGAGGCATGAAAGTAAGCGTAGCATACAAGCGATACGCTGGGTATTTCCGGTTAAGGCCACTTCCAGGACGTATAGGCCTTTCCCAAGATCCCCAATCCACCTCGCCTTGCGCGAGCTGAGAACCACGCAAAGCCTGCTAATTTCCAAATTTTTACGCTGCAGTTTCTGCTTCCCGGAAACTGCAGCATACGAAGTAGGTAGTGACGTCACTACACGTTCATATTTAAAAGAACCCTCCTAGCAACTGATTTCGTTTGTGCTGTGACAGCTCTACGTAAGGACTCCCGAAGAGCAGCGTGAACACGATGAGCGGTATACCGGGAGCTGCAACGTCAATATGCACCACGGCGTCGTGCTCAGGCTCGGCAGGACCCACTTCAACGCTGCGTCACATTGGTCCGCCGGATCAGGTGATACCAGAGCTTCGCTGGCCAACCACCTTCCCAGCGTGGGCTGGAGCCAAATTGTACATTAAATGCAAGCATTTCAATTTCCCATTTGCACAACGGTGCGCCTGAGAGAACACCAGTGGATAAAGCCAACTGACTGCCCTTTATAAACACACGCGTGCCCGCGGCCGTCGATCTTGCAACTTAGCAGACTGACAAGCAGCGTTGTAGTAGGCGCGGGATTATTTTTCTCTCGCGATCCAGCATGTGCTGTAGCATTACCATCACGAGAGCTCTAACAAACCAGTCAATCGAGATACAAAAGTCTTATTTACACCAAGAAATACTCATTTTAGAATCATAATGTTTTGAGCGGGACTATTTATTTATTCGCGCGGGCAATCTTAAGTTGTACCCGACTATAATAGGTGGAGTGATGAAATTAGGAAATTTGCTAGCGCAAATTGGAATCAGCTAGCGGAAGACAGGCGTAATTGGAGATCGCAGGGAGAGGCCTTCGTCCTGCAGTGGAGATAAAAATAGACTGATGATGACGATAATGATGATGATGATGATGATTGTGTATATACTAGGCGCACAGCTTTACACTTCTAAACGTATTCGCTGAAAGCATTCGACAGCGGTATTTGCAAAAGAGCCGTTTGGAATCATTGTTTTACTTGTAGCCTCAAGTGCGGTCAACAAATGCTGAAGAACATGGTGTGAGCCCGTGTCTGGAAGGGAACGATTTAGATGTAAACATGGCGCAGGATTCTTTTGCATTATTTAGTGTTCTTTCTCGCGGGCCTTACGATATTACAGTCCGTGATGCATTGTTCTGCTTGCCACCCAAGGTATAAGCCGCCAAGAGACTATGAGAAGTGCAGTGTGACCACAGAAGTGCTGTGTGTAAAAGGGAACACATCATTCGCATTCGCCAAACAATTACTGATCGCATATGCGACCAAAGACATGAAGATCTTAATTTTTTTTAATGTTTACTGAATGGATGCTCGGTTATGACGCGTCGCATCAGCCGCTTCGCCGCGTTTAAAACAATGTTGTAGTTGTAATACATTTATTTCTAGCCCGGTGTTACATCCCTTGTGCCTACTTGTGCATATATGAACACTCTGAGAGACTTACAATGTATGTCTCCTCAGCTACGCTTGACCGTTCTGCAGCTTTTTCCGGCGTACGACACGCTTAATCAAGCAGAACATCATCTCATCTCAACCGCGTTCGCCACATGCCGAAGCGTTGTTAGGAACTCAGTCGACACACGTCTTGCCTCTTCGAAGAGCAAGCGCAACTGATGTTGATCCAGAGCAGACCACTGTCAGCTGCACTATCAATATATATATATACGCCGATAGCCATACAGACATAGACCTTTTCACTTTGACATTCCTAACGCTAACGCATTAATAGAGCACTGTGCAGGGCTGTAAAAGATAGGGAGAGTCGCTCTCGCCAGCCCTCTAACCCTCGCACGGAAAGCGCACCCGTCGTGATCTTCGCATTACTCGCTTCATGTCACTCCTGCGAGGCCACGCCGGTCACGCGAGCTTTCTGCCGCTGTAACTTCGGCCGTTTGACCGGTCGCGCGACAGCTCCCGCTTCCATACCTGCGTGCGCTCGCTTACCACGGGGTGGCGGCGTGTGATAACTTTATAGAGAAGGCATGCCCGGCAGCTCTCTTTCGCCGCTTGCGCTTTTACGACTTGCCAAGTTGGGATATAGTGAGTGCTTTGTGTGTTCACTCTTGTGTTCGCGTAGTTCACATCCGGGTTAAGCTATCGAGATGGGAACGTGCCCTGGATAATGCAGTATGTCAAAAGGTATACGGCCCGTGTGGGCCGGGTGCATGTATAGATGCGAACGAGTGAGTGACTGAGTACGAACTTTATTGAGGTCCTGAGGACAAAGAATTAAAGCGGGGCCGGAGGGCCCGCCAATCAATCCGGTGGCTCCACCCAGGTCGGGGAGGAGGAGGAGGAGGTGTTTATTATACATAAGGAAGAGTCGGGGCCGGTAGCCAGAGTCCTTCGGCGACGGCCCGGGCCCTCTGGACAGCCTTGATGCGAACGAAACTGAAAGAAGCTCAAGTGGAATGGTGTTCATTTTCACTGTATTGTTTGTTTGAATGCATCTGCCACTGTTCTGGCGCGTTGTTGTGTATACGTTTGCATGCGTGCCTCTATGTATGTGTGAAACGTTGTTTAGTATATACGTAGGGATTCACGTGAACAGTGGCGCGGATAATATACGCAGTTTTCACCAAAAGCCGGCATCTATTTATGTGTCCGCGCCTATTCGCCGCGCGGGAGAAGGTGATGTGACCAATTTTGAGAAGCTAAACAGAATGAATAGACAGTTCAGTTGTACAGCAAAAGTGGTATACCATGTGGAGCACACAGGGCTGTGGAAGTTTTACACTGTTGCCCACGTGGTATTCCCGGCATTTTGCGGCTTTCAAAATGAGGACCGCGCTAAGTACAGACCTCAAATTTGTGAACGGCAACGCGCTCACGCGTTGTTGTGAACAGATCTGAGGTCTGCAGATAAGAAAGGCAAGCAGCTTAACACGATGACATTTGAGTCTATATTTAAAAGGTGCAGAAGCAACAAAATAGCTCGAAGTTATGTTGGCGTTAGTATTTTGCTCCTACTAGCGTAAACCAGACAAGTTCCATACAAAACAAATAAATGCGCGTGTGAAACGCAACAACGGGTCTTGTAGGGAAGGGCCAGAGACTGGACCGACCAGGAGCAACATCACCACCACCAGCACCACCACCACGGAGGCAATGCGCTTAGTACCGGTCGCTCAGACAAGAACGCCCATAGCCACTGATCCACCACGAAGAACGCGAACTACATCCTTCCATTCAGACTTACCATTTGATCTTAGTGTCCCATTAAATTACTACACAATTATATTTCTCGGGGAAATCTCCCAATAGGCAATACAAGCCTACATGGCCCCTGCAAGAGCTGCTAGTGCATGAGTTGTGGAAGTCGCGATTAATGTATGATTAAACGGCCTCTCCTGAAATAGTCTTCTCTTGAAACGGCCTCTCTTGAGGAGCTTCGAAGGTGGTTAGCATGCGTTCGCTTGGTTCTTGATATTTTAGCTCTGCTCAGTATGCGAACGTATAAACTTACCCGGCTGAAAACACTCCCATGGAAGCATTTTTCATCAGTGCGAAACCGAACGTTTAGTTACGGTGTCTGGTGGAGGAATCATTACTATATAAGCAAGCGCTTTATAGCCTGTGCCTCGACTTCCGGCTTATACGCATGCCACTTATGTGTACCCCGACATGCTTTCACTGCTAAATAAGCGAGAACATTCGCAGGTGTGTAGCAGCCAATGAGCGAAATGAGGGGGAACAAAAATTGCTACGCTTGCGCCTGGCATGTCCAACAGACTAGCGTTCCTGTTCTCGCTGGTTAGGAGCGATCACAAAACCACCATAAGGTGCGAGGAAAAAATCACCGCCCAAGCACTTCGTACAGATGGTTAACCAGCGAAGCTCAGACGTGCGGCCCCGGTGTTTATCACTGGGTTAATCCCGATGGTACATTGAAGTGTTTCTCTTCTTCTTTCTGGGGTTTTAGGTGCCAAAACCAGTTCTGATTATGAGGCACGCCGTATAGGTGGAGGACTCCGGATTAATTTTGACCACCTGGGGTTCTTTAACGTGCCCTACAACGCAATTATTGGCTACGTCTTTGTGTTTCTTAATGAGGTTACACACACGTTCGCCTGTGACGGAGAAAACGACGTCACTGGCGGTAAGCCCACAGTTCGCCGTTGTCGCATTGCCACTTGCGATTCTTCAAAACTAACTTGCTTCAAAATTAAATGCGTCCGTCACGCAAGTCAGTGAATGGCTCCTACCCCCTTAAGCAATGGCTCATGCCCCTGGAAACGCGGCGTCCCCATTACGACGACAGAAGAGAAGTGAAATTCTACGCTGGAATGATGAGCGGCAACGGAGTCAGGTGTGGAAGAAGACGACGACGACGAACGCGGGAGCAGTGGCACGAGCGCGTTCGCGTGGTTGCGCCGAGGGGCGCCAACGAGGCAGCTGAGGAAGAAGACGACGATGCTCGCGCCATTCCATAGTTTCTGCGAACAGGCGACAGTCTCTCTGCTGTCCTCGGCGCGGCCTAGACCAAGGCCATCAATTTGCAGGATATTATTAAAGGTGTCACACACACACACACACACACACACACACACACACACACACACACACACACACACACACACAAACACACACACACACACACACACACACACACACACACACACACACACACACACACACACACACACACACACACACACACACACACACACACACACACACACACACACACACACACACACACACACACACACACACACACACACACACACACACACACACACACACACACACACACACACACACACACACACACACACACACAACACACCCCACACACACACACACACACACACACACACACACACACACACACACACACACACACACACACACACACACACACACACACCACACACACACACACACACACACACCACACACACACACACACACCACACACACACACACACACACAGGCGACAGGCGGACGAATCGGCTAACCATATACAGCTTCGCTGTGGAAAGACTGAAGCAAGAGTTTTACAAATCACTTCTTCGGCCCCTATTACGAAGGTCGGCACGATGCGAAGCGGAACGTAGGCGCTGCATTTGATATTTGATACGATTGCATTCTACCGGTTCAACATATTGGGCAGAAACGGGGATAGCCGATATTCTAGTTGACATTAAGCGGAAAAAATGGAGCTGGGCAGGCCATGTAATGCGTACAGGGTGGATAACCGGTGGACCATTAGAGTTACAGAATGGACACCAAGAGAAGGGAATCGCAGTCGAGGACGGCAGAAAATTAGATGGGATGATGAAGTTAGGAAATTTGCTGGCGCAAGTTGGAATCAGCTAGCGCAAGGCAGGGGTAATTGGAGATCACAGGGAGAGGCCTTCGTCCTGCAGTGGACATAAAAAATATAGGCTCATAATGATGATGATGATATAATGAATGTCCGATACAGCGCCGAGGTCCATGAGGCATGTCATAGCGCAAGGATTTGCGTCGATTTTGACAATCTGAGTATTCTCAGCGTTCATATTACACAGGCGTTCTCGAATTACGCGTTCCACCTGCGTCGACCTAATTTCAAAACCGTCTATTTACTGTAGTATGGCTATCACATTAAACTTTTATGCTTTAGTGACAGTAATAAATATTCTTCTTTCTTCTTTCTGTGGTTTTAGGTGCCAAAACCAGTTCTGATGATGAGGCACGCCATAGTGGAGGGCTCCAGATTAATTTTGACCACCTGGGGTTCTTTAACGTGCACTAAAACGCTAGGACACGGGCGTTTTTGCATTTCGTCTCCATCGAAATGCGGCCGTCGCGGCCGGGATTCGATCCCGCGATTTCATAATGAGTCAACTTTCGCCAAGACTAGTGCGATCTTCAATCAAGCTGAACGCCCGCAGCCAAAACTGACTATTATCAGTCGAGAGCTTTTTCACGCTAAAAAACAATAGTGCAATTTCAGTCTTCACTTCTGAAACTTTGGATTCGTGACAAAGTCGACTTTGACCCCAGTAATTTATAAACGTTGAAACCGAACACTTTAGAAGACGTAGAACGTTCGCGCAAATGAACACAAACGGATACCGCCTTTACCAATGCTTCATGCTCGACCGAACACACACGAAAGTGGAGAGCTGCGAAGCTTCAAACGCACGCCGCACGCCATACAAAAAAGAGAGCAGAGGTCGACGAGAACATGGAAATACAGGGCGGGTACAATGGTCTACACAAGAGTCGAGGATAAAGGCCGCAAGTGGGCCTGTGGTTAACAACGCGAGCAAGTACCCGAATTAGCCTGGCTGGATGATCGATAGCTCACACCCGGCAAGCCATTAGGGTCCAGAGGCAAGTGCCCTATACGAATTCTATATCTTCGTTGAGGCCAACCCCCCTATTGCAGCCATCGGAACACTCCGCTCGCGCTAACTCTCACCCCTAATTCGATTACATTGCGGAGATGACCACAGACGCCCACGCCCGGCACACCCCTGGCGCGCGGGGGGAACACCTTCATCGAACCGTGGCACGTGCTGCGAGCCGCTACGTGTTGTAGGAGCTCCACGAGACCGGTGAGCTTCGTCGGATGCTGTATATATAGGGTCAGATGCGAAAGGTGTTGCGCGAACGCCGCTGGGCTTATACGTGACTGCACTTCCCGAGCTATGCGTGCTTTAGAAGCAACCCATAAAGTCTCACTGAACGGTTATTAGGGCACTTATCCGCTCTGTTGAAGGAAAAATAGCAGAGGGGGACGCTCTTCAAAGGAAAGCTTTGAAAAGGCCGACGGTGCACACAACTCCATGGGACGAAACGCCGTGGACGAAGACTGCCCGGCGGCTCCGACATCGCACAACACGGGATCGCGAGCCCTAGCTGCGTGTGGACAATTTGGAGTCTTCATTTCTGGCAAATTCTTCGTCAGAGAAAACACGAAAGGTTGTAAACCTGATGATAAAGTCTGTCGCTATACACCAAGTAAACGGAATCAGGTATGCCTGGCATCTATACTTCTCGGATAACAACCAAATGCAATGATTACTAATTGATATGATAGTTGAACATGGATCCCTTACGGCTATATCAATCGTGCTTTCTTGGGCAGCTGTTCTCGAACTATTCTCGAGTGGTTAACGGCTTGAAGCTGCGCCCCTTCGCAACTAATAACCTACGGGAATTGAGAGAGATTATCATTTATTAACTGCAGCTTTGTTGTAAATTCCTCTTGAAAATTTGATCAGTGCGATTTCTAACCTTGCAATGCTTCGAAATTCCAGGCGTGTTTGCGTCAGACCTGTTTCATTTGGTTTTTGCAAGGAAATTAAAAAAAAAAGGATGTGCGTTAAGGTATGTTAAAAGGACTGTGGCTGTTGTTATTTGCCTTTGGGTATAGTTGTTGTGCGCACGGGGCTCGACATAAATGATAAAAATTTGTCATTTCCCCCCGTTGACGCTATATCTGGTCTACGCTGCGTGACTAACCTACCCCCCCCATCCCCTACCTCCCTGTCCCCTCAACCGGCCTACAGACACAGACGTATCGCGCCCACACTCGCATGACTTCGCCTGCCGTTCTATTCCGTTGTCGTAAGGTCCCCAAATTTCCCATCCTAATAGCAATACCGAAGGGGTACATTGAGAGAGCAAATAAGCGTTCTCCAGAACTCATGGATATGTTCACATGGATTGATTCCAATGTGTTGTTTATATATAAAGAAAAAAATAACATCAAGTGTAGTATCTCAAAATCGGTGGCCTGAAAACAGCCGAAAAATTTCGAGCGTATCATACAGGTACACGAACAAACTGCACAAATCATAGAGCAACTGCGTCTGCAATCCCAGTAAGGGTCACGTGGTTCAAATAGGCGACCAATCAGAGCCAACTGGTTGTTTCTCGCGCATCGGCAAAGAGGATGTTTCGAACGCGGCCCCAAACCTTCGCGCCTTGTTTTTTTCCTGGACAATAGCTGCTGATGAGGGTGGCCCCACGGTGTAGATCGCGCTCTCCAGCAGTCGGAGGGGGGATCGCGTGTGCTTGAATGGAGATAATGCGGTCACGCCGTATCACTGAGAAGATCCGTGAGGGCAACTCGCAAGGGCGTTTCAAAAAAGAAGAATGAAGAAACGAAAGGAAACAGTGTACAAATGGGTGTTCGCTTGCTGACTCGGTTCGTGTAACATAGATGGATTAGTGGCGCCCCTATATATGCGGCGCGAATGGATCACACGGTGCTGTTTTAAATGGCCTTTGCAACAGGCGCTGCTACGCTCGCGTGCATGGTACACAGACCACACAAGCAGAGGAAGAAAGACTGATGAGAGAACTACTCTCAGCAAGAGGCGTGAATCGCATGGTTTTGTGTGAGGCCATTCTGAGTATCACACCTTGCGTGTGTCTGTGTCTGCGCGAGCCATATGGCTTGTCGTTGAAACGGATGCGTGAGAAGTCGGAGAGACCGGTAATTTCGTGGCCTACTTAGTGTTATGCTAGGATGGTGACTACGGCGAATTGCGATCACGATGTACTGGCAGGCCTTCGTATATTCTTCGTTTATGATGCAGAAGGAGAAGGAGAGAGAAGGCAGGGATGTTAACCAGAAATGCGTCTGGTTGGCTACCCTACTCTGGGGGACGGGAAAGAGGGAATACAAAGATAAGATAGAGAAGGAAGCACAAGTGATTAAGGAACCTGTACGGACTGCGAAACATTTCTGCGTTTTTCACCTTGACTTGGTCATCAGTGTCTATGTTACCTGACCAGACGAACTTTCGCCAAACTCGTGACTAAATATTCATTTGTCTTTTAGACTAGCGCCATCTAGTGGATACAGACTAGTGCCATCTAGTAGCGGCTTGCCGGAAATAATCAGCATGTGAATATGTGCGTGACGCTTAGGGAAAGCCTTTTGGTTCCTAATTTTTGCGTTTCAAAATTTGGGGCCATACGTGTGGGCGGTCCTTACACGAGGAAATACGGGATGTCTCTTTCAATGGGTAAAATTATCTACGTGCTATCATGTAGAAAGAAAGTTAGCAGGTTGAAGACACCGGGACTGGTCGGTGTCGGAGCTGTCGTTGGTTTTCTCTGAAGCATCGTGTTCAGCTTGTTAATCACAAATCAGTTTTGTTTAACTCGAGCAGCGTATTTGTGAGTGTGTATAGATGGCGCTTCTTGGAGTCAACCCCTTCTGCTCGTCATAACCAGCATGAAGTAATGAGTCCAACAATGACGGCGAAAACGAAATCACTGCAACCAATAAACACGCGATATGTTGCAAGCACACTGGTTTGTACTGGTTCATACTTGTGCACCGGAAGATAGCGCACACGCATTAGCCAGTACAAATCATACTCATGCTGCGGGGACTTGCGGTATAATTTTGTTCCCCTGAAGTTCCTTAGCATTCAACTGCGGATCTCCTACAGTGGTCAGCCATACGACACCCTTTCTTTTTGCCTTCGCCACAAACGACTCCAAGAATGTACGCCATCCCATCGATAAATTTAAAAATTACGGGGTTTTACATGCTAGAACCACAATCTGATTATGAGGCACGCCGTAGTGGGGGGTACTCCAGAATAATTTGGACCACCTGAAGTTCTTTAACGTGCACCTAAATCTAAGAACACGGGTGTATTCGCATTTCGCCCCCATCGAAATGCGGCCGCCGTGGCCGGGATTCGATCCCGCGACCTCGTGCTTAGCAGCCCAACACCATAGCCACTGAGCAACCACGGCGGGTATCGTTAAATTTCTGGCTACGCCTATAGTCGAGGGATTTCATTCCAAGCCGTAACAGCTTCAGCCCACATAAGACGATGTTGCATCTCTGTAAAGCACATCTCCATATTTGCAGCCTTTATCGAAACATCGACACAACCATTCCAGCCGAGACGAACGGGGAACCGTCTTGGAAGCTCCCCTTTCGCGATTTATACAACGCACACATGCCGACAATTGCAAATCTGCCCGGACAACAGCCCGAGAAGGCTGATCACCATAAGATGGTGTTGCACCTCTGTAAAGTTAATTTCCATATTTGCACTCTTTATTAAAGCATAGACACAACCATTCGAGCCAAGATGAAAGAGGAGCCGTCTTGGAAGCTCCCCTTTCGCGATTTATACAACGCACACACGCGGACAATCGCAAATCTACACGGATAACAGCCCGAAAAGGCTGATCACCATTCCGGTGGTCCTCGTATCGCTACGCGATAGATATAAATCTGCTGTTCTCAATGACAAGTCCAAATTTAGGGGCCACACGATGCATATCTTAAGTCTCGTTCCCACTGCTGCTCGATTGCAAGGTGTACATCAGTCGATAGCATTCACTATACTTTTCACTCCCGCTTTTTGGCTGTCCGTAGACTTCGACCACCTTTAGCTGCGTTGTTCGGCCGAACGCTGGTCTACATGGTATAGATAGGTTCACTCTGGCTTCACTACGCTCGAATAAGATCTGTGTTACCTGCTGTTTGCCGAGAATCAGCGGTAAAGCCCTGAAGCGGCGAGCACTGGACGCAGTAGGTTCGCACGGCCACCTTTCTGTAGCTATTAAAAAAAAAGACCACGAAATGAATTCATATACTTGTGGATGTGCAACTTTGTGATGGTTTTCCATTTTCTGAACTGATTGCTGACTTAACTACCCCAGCAATGGTAACCAAAAAAAAAAAAATCATACTACCCTCAAACACAGGCAGCCAGCTGCTGAGCACACGGAAACGGAAGATTTTTTTTTTTTTCAGGGGGGGTGGGGGCTTGCAGTAAGGAAAAAGAGCCGACCGGCTGCTGACGAGTGCCCCAGAGTATTGCGCTTTGTGCGATCCCTATAGCTCAGAAATATTCAGCACGTTATATTTTGTTGTATTTTATCTCTCCGCGCTCTATTGGTAACATTCCCCACGGGAATAATGGCTGGTGTTGCACACAAGCGGATGTTCGAGATATCTCGTACTCCCCGATAGATAGGTTCACTTTTTCTCGGGTTTTGGCAGCTCTTGAAGAAAATCAAGCTTCCCAGTGCGCGAGGAAAAGTCTTTGTGTAAGCCCTATGAAAACGTTCAGTATACCATTTCAATAAATCCGTATGCTTCCGCATAATTATTACTGAATCTATATGGATTCCGTATATATTCCGTAATATTTTGATAAGCATTGTACGGAAAACATACGGCGTTAGTGGAATGCATACGCAACGTTTCAATAAAAAAAAAAAAAGGGGGGGGGGGGGCTATGTAATGTGTAAACCCTGAGGGTACAATAAATAAATAAATAAATAAATAAATAAATAAATAAATAAATAAATAAATAAATAAATAAATAAATAAATAAATAAAACGAAAGGTCGCCTCCTTGAGTGGCTGCTGTTACACCTGGGCCAATGCACGAGAACCCATTCGTTTTCCTCATCGTCGTTCGTTTTCCAAAAATCACGATGAATATAATACAACAGGGAACACGTGAAATCTTGAAAAGAGAGACAAGTGTGCGACACAGTGCAATTCACGAAAAAGAACTTGCTTTTTCTTAAAATTGCGGTCTATGGCAGCGGACAGGTGCCCCAGTAGGGTGTAAGGAAATGGCCGACAGATGACTCAAGCAAGTTACATTCGAGTAAGATTGATAGTCGGTGTAGTTGTTATTTCATCATTGTGAAACTACAACGCTGGGACGACAGAACTCAAAGAAAGAGGACACATACAAGAGCTAAAGCAACCTACAGGTTAATACTCTTCGGCGCAAAGCATCGCGCTGTTGCTTTCTGTAAAGCTACGGACAGCATCGTCGGTTCTCTGCAGCCGACAACATGCGGGATATCATGCGCACGTACGCACAGGAACTGTCAATTGCAGTAGTTTTGTAAGAAAATGGTAGGGATAGAGGCACGGTAGAGTGCCAATTTTACAGGTGATTATTACACTTGCTCGTTTCGCTGATGCATCGTGGTGCTCCGGTGATGCATCGTAGTTTTCCCAGCGAAAGAGCGAAAGCCACCACCATCAGTTTCAAGAGGTGTCACCCAACGACATCGACGGCTGCGGAACTTGCAGCTTTTCGCGCTGCGCTTCGTCTCGTCAGCCAAGAACAACCTCGAAAATGGTCAATATTCAGTGACTCGATCAAAGGCAGCACTGCAGTCTTTGCTATCAGCCCTGCGACGGGGACCACACGAACAACTGGTATTCGAGATTAGAGAACTAATCCATACTTTGATTGAGAAAGGACACCACGTGACATTTCAGTGGCTTCCAAGTCACTGCGGCGTCATAGGAAACGAACACGCCGATAACGCTGCTCGGTCGGCTCTTCAAGGCGACGAAGAGGAACCAATACCGTTATCAAGGACAGATGCCGCTCGAAAACTTCCAATGCTCCCTCGTGATATCACGTTCTCCCTGTGGAATGCAGGAACCTTTCAAAGCAACCGGCTGCACAACTTAGACTCCTCTCTACGCCTTTGCATCACTGCTGGACTCGGCCGTCGAGAAGCTACCCTACTTTTTCGAATATGGCTAGGAGTGGCCTTTACTAAGTCTTTTGCAGTCCGAATCGGATGGGCCGACGACGCCTCGTGTGATGACTGTGGTAGCGAGAAGACCCTTCAGCACCTTCTCTGTGACTGTCGTCGCTACAATTTACAGAGACGATCGCTCGTACACGCGAGAGCGCGTTTTGACCAAAGACCTCTAACAGAAGAACTTATTTTAGAATGCCGACATCACAAGCCATCGCAGCGGAGGGCGACGAGGGCACTGTTGCAGTGTTTAAGGGCAACAGACTTGAACAAGTGGCTGTAGCCCGGACAGATGCTTATAGTGCTGCAAGTGCTACTGTGCTGTGCCACCTGTGACCGATTGTGGTTGTGTATCTGTGCTCCTTTCTTTCTCTATCTCTACTTTCCTGTCACTTTACCTCCACCTCCCCTCTCTCCCCAACGTAGGGTAGCAAACCGGATCTTCCCATCTGGTTAACCTCCCTGTCTTTCCAATTTCTTCAGTCTCTCTCTAGTGCGGTAAACACTTCACAGTCTGGGCTATCCGTGCGGCTATGGAATGAAATAATACTGCATGAAGGTGCGGCTACGGAATGAAATAACACTGCATATAGCACAACACTCCGCGCCTATAGCACAAATATTGGAACATCAATGCACTTTGGGACATTTTTGGTATAGAGAGCTTAGAACTATTGGTGTAAGTGTGCACACTTACGAATTTAATTAACTGAAATCTTCAAGACATTTACCGGCCTCAATTTCACCATTGACACAAGTACCCTTAAAGGTAAGTAGAAGAACATTGTTAATCAGAAAATTGCGCAGTGAGATTAGTGAGATGTCCCCCCTTGCCAATTGCGGTGGATTGAGCTACCAGGCATTGCGGATTTTTGTTTACTGAATCTGTGTAAGATAAAAAAAAAAAAAGGCGCGGTGTCCTTCTTTGGTCTGCAGTCGTTCCATCTGAATAAAATGTGCATACATCAGTGAAGGTAATGTTAAGCGAATGCGCGGCAAAGGTGGGTCACAAATTACTGGGTGTTATTTACCGCCCACACATACTCATTTTCAGACACTATTCAGTTTATCGATGACGAAGGCCGTTTCGAGCACAGCGACCGACACAGATTTTTGTGTCATGACCCTTGTAGAACACGCAGCGACTGAGCCAAGGTGTTGCGCCGTAGATGACAATCTCATTCACGCTTCCTCGAAATCCGTCGTTACTCAGACACACGAATGCCGCAATGAGCAGCGTGCGCGACGGCTATTAATCTTCAGCCCACTTGATGTCACAGGGCACTTTTATCTCACAAGCCTTTCTTTGTTATTTCTTCAAGGTGGTTGATATGTGGCACACTAAGGTATCTATACGAAAGCGTGCATCCTCCTCTCACGTAAATGATATAGCAGTATATAGCCTGTAGAAATTACATTGATAAGCGCTTACAAATGTCAGCCCGTAGGCGGGCAGCTACGTATAACCTTCTCTCAGCGTTCGTTCCGGGACAAAGCCACATCATGCAGGCAGCGAAAGTGTGCTGAAGATTCTTGTGCAGAACATCCAGCGCAGCTCACAAGTGTTCGGATGTTGGAGCCGAGGCTCAGGTGAGGACAGGTGTAAGAATTCATCCAGCCCGAAGGCTTCGAGGAGAAATTTTCTTCACCCGGAAAGATTACGAGAAACAGGACACGCAAGTGGATCGGACCTGCATGTTCATGGCCAATGAGTAATTTTTGGCTTCAGACATAAAGGGGGAGGGGGTAAGAAGGAAGGGAATGCGCAAGACAGCACCTCAAGTAAACTTCTAACGCGCCACGAATCCCCGGACGCACAAAGAGGTCACATGCATCACGCATTCGCCATCAGTGTACTGTGTAGGTGCCACAACATTTTCAGAATAAGTGCAACAAATTAGGATACAAAAAGATCTCTCTCTCTCTCTCTCAAAGCTAGATATATATCAAACTGATATGTTCGTACCGTGGATCGGATTCTGCCCAGGAAGCGGCGTGGTTGTACCAGATGACGGTTATTACTGAGGCTTCCAATCGTATGCCGGCAACTGGGCTGCACGTGGAATCACTGCTGCTGAATCACTTGTCAGATGACGCAGCAGAGCTATGCTTCAATATCACTCAGCCGGAGTTACGTAACGCCATACCGATATCTAGCACACGGTTATTCGTGAATTTGTCTTCCACACGAATGCGGCGGTAATTCAAAATCGGACGTGCTTTTCAAATCTAGCAGACAGTCGCCGTTGATATGCGCACGCGCGCTTATCCAAGTTTTGCAGAACGTTACGAAACTTGCCGCTGAAACCGCCGCCGAGTTTCTTCCGTGACCGCTCCTTCACGCAGCACTCGTTTGATGCATGGTGCGAACTGTGGTAAACAAATGCGAATTTGCTAGCCTACACTGTATATGAGGTGCATATCCTTTCCTCTGACACAAATTTCACGCTCGAGATACAGGAGCATTTGGAGCATTCTCAAAAGGTCAGTGAGTGCTCATTAAGCAGGTGCGCTATAGTAGTATCTGAATATGGCCACGATATTGAATGAATGAATGAATGAATGAATGAATGAATGAATGAATGAATGAATGAATGAATGAATGAATGAATGAATGAATGAATTTTATTCAAGAGAGGATGACTCTGTGACCTATCCTGGAGTGCGGGAAGACGAGTATGGTGCAAAGAGGGGCGGAGATGAACCCTACCGCTACAGCCGAAGACGAGAGGCTCTTAATTTTTTTTTTTTTGGTCCAAGGATCTTCATTTCCGAAAATGGTCGAGTCCAGCCGGTTCAACGCTGTCCGGAGAGCTTCACGCTCGACGTCGAACTGGGCCGAGACAGAGACATAAGATGTGTTCAATCGTTTCTCTGGTTCCACAAAAGTGGCACATGGGCGTATCCACCGCTCCAATGCGGAACGAGTAGGCCTTTGTAAACGCCACCCTGAGCCAGAGGCGGCACAGTACTGTCGCCTCAGAGCGGGAAACTTTTGCCAACAAAGAGGTACTCACTTATTCACCTACGTGAAGTAATTCCTACAAATACAACAAGAGTTTTTTTTTATTCCTTCATTAATTACCATAAACTATGGTTGAAAGCACCTGCTAATTTTACTCTATTGGAAGTGTACGCAAATGCAGAAATAATTAGTGACTTTATTGTTGCTTTGTATATGTAATGCTGGCTCACTTTCTTCCGATGTCGGTTTTCGCAAATGAAGGCCCCACATTCGAAAGAAAAGAGACGGCGCCTGATCTTCAGTATATGCTATATCAATGTTCGCACGAAGAGTTGACAGTGGTCTTTATTTTGGAGCTGCTGCAACAACCGAGGTCAGTGAAATTCAACGGATGTAGCCATCGTTTACAGCCTTCGTACAGCCAAGTACAGCCATAGCTTAAAGACCGATAGGAAGATTCATTCGAGATAAGGTAAAGTCAGAATACAGCGTACACACACCAAAAAAAAAAAAAAAAAAATTAAGAGTACAGCCAAAATCTTGTAGCTCTTTTGGGAGATGCCTAAAGTTTTTTGGGTCGAGAGTGGCGGGGCGTCAAAGCCATTAAAATGAAACGACGAATACAAAATAAAAAAAAATGAACTCGGACGAGAGTTGGGAGCAAAAGTGGACGAGGCAGTCGTAGTGGCGCCGCGCCGTCCGTGGTCGCGGCAACGTCCGCGTCGCCCGCTGCCGCATACTCAGCGCCGTGTCAGAAGCACCGCTTCTGCGGTCGTTAAAACGCTTTCAGTTACATCGACTTGCCCTCGCCTGGACGGCCGCGGAAGGTCGTATATAACCTGGGCACATAAAAGCAGACGTTATTCCCACTTTATTCTTCGTTTTCGCCCGCACATTCCATCATGAGCTCAGCACACGCACGCTGCTTTGTTGGGTCTTTGGAAGAAATCTTTGTGTGTTTATTTCTGGCGGTGCTCCTGAAAGCAAATATTTGCCCTGGCACCGCCTCACCTTATCTGGCTTACTTCCCTGCATGACAGTGTCCGCATTCACCTAGGATGGGACGAGAAGTATGCGCACCTTCACTGATCTTGCTCCTATGGTGGCAATGGCTGATCTGGTTCCAATGCGTCAGGCTGGTTACGCTCGATAACCGTCCACTGACGGGAAATAACATGATTGTTGGATGTTGCTACCAATCGGTACTGGTCGAATTCGTTTTTTAAGCACATGCTGCGTTTCTCGGAGTCGTCGGAACTGCATGACGGACTGAACGTTGTTAGGCCGGGCCCTACCCACCACCACCGTTGTGCCACGGAAAGTTCCTTTGTTAACCTCATTAATCCTCTCTCCATCTGTCTTACCCCGGCTACCTTAGCTCAGGGTAGCCAACGGGACGTTTACCCTGGTTAACCTTTCAGCCCTTTTTCACATAGTCGTCTCTCTCTCTTTCTTATCTTGTAAGCTGTCTGTTGGAAGAGCTGATCTTGATTTGGTATTCACTTCTCGATGCTGGTATAAAGTTTTTTTCTTATAATTCATTGATGCAAACGAAAATACATGTTGAAATGACGGTAGGC
The DNA here is from genome assembly GCF_013339745.2 of Dermacentor silvarum. NCBI lineage: Eukaryota > Metazoa > Arthropoda > Arachnida > Ixodida > Ixodidae > Dermacentor > Dermacentor silvarum. The sequence goes on along the minus strand of NC_051160.1, from coordinate 20,174,780 downwards.
TTTGAATGGCTACTCGAACAGATGCCACATAACAAGAGAGAGAGAAAGCAAGGATAGGAAAGGCAGGGAGTCAACCAGACGAACATCCGGTTTGCTACCCTACAATGGTGATAAGGGAAAGAGAGAACAGGAAGAGAAAAAAAACTGAGCACTGGCATACACGTGGGAGGATGCACAGAATCACTACAGGCGGTCTCTCCGGCCGGGGCACCTGCATGTACTGCCCTAGGGCTCGAATCGCTTTTTGTGCCAGTGACGGATCTCGGAAAACGGTCTCGAGCACAGAGCTCACTACGAACGCCTCTCCCACACCGCGACAGGACGCCAAGTCCTCAGTAAGCTGAGCATTCCTTGCCTCGCACAGGCTGGAGTCAAACTCCCCATATCGCCGGACATCCGCGACACTTTCCTAATTCCCCCTCTCCCGAAGAACACGTACCACGACTACAATACAGCACGTCGTGCCGCATGAGCTCAGCAACTCGGCAATTGGTATGACAGTGTTTCGCACGTGGCTTATGTGGACGACGCGGACTACCGGACCCACTCGGCCATGACACTTGCCGTGGTCACGGGCTCGAATCTGGCCACCACAATAACCCGCTGCACTCGCAGCACTCATCCTGAAGAAGCGCGAAGAGGTTTCTATAGCTCTCGCGTATGCATTGACTACTGCATCGTGCATAATCTCTTATTCAACGACGGCCCTACGTAACTACACCAGAGGACTCGTCTCGGCCCAAGCGTGCCGCATCCTCATCGGCACACACCTCTCCCGTCTCCGCAGCGTTCAGCTGATCTGGGCCCCGAGCCACACAGGTCTTACCGGAAACGAAGCCGTGCACGACGCCACCCGAGCAAGCGTCCACCGGGCAGGTCACTCCTCTTCCGGCCAGCACTTTTCCGGACGGCCTCACCATCCGCAAGTCCCCGATCACGAGGCCGTAGCCTCCTGGCGCTGCCACGCGCGCGACCACATGAGAACCTGTCGCGATATCCTCACGTACTACCGTAAAGCCCGCCTCAAATACCCCCCTCCCTACAAGTCTCTGAACAAGCATCAGTCGACCACGTGGGGGCTCTTACAGACGCGCACCTTTCCTACACCGTCCCTTTACCATCGCATCTACCCCGATGCCTTCATACCGCACTGCAAAAGATGCCATGCGCAGATCTCGACCACATTATCGGGGCATGCCCCGCAGCACCACACCCCATCAAATGCAGCACCAATCCTACATTCAGAATCACCACGCACGAGCAGTGGGAGGCCATACTGCTCCGAGGAAGCCCGTATATAGGTCTGGTCATCGCCTGAGGAAGGGAGGCTCCGATGGGGTTAGTCTCCCGGTCCCCCGCCTCCCTTGACCCCAGCGGGACTTTCACTAAAGTTTTGTCTTTCTCTCTCTCTCTATACTTGCCTCGAAGATAGCCTATAACTCTCGATTTCTGTAGGATCGTACACTTCCGGAGCTATGTGAGAGGAAATCGCAAGCTATACCTTCAAGAGACAATAACGGCCTAGCACATACTACTGAATAACCCGCCACGATTAGCTCAGTTTATTGCAGAGCAGGTGGCGGCGGTCTTGACTCCTTTTTGTGACAGCCGCATTGCAATCAGCGCGAAACGCAGGCAAATCTCATGAGGATTAGGTGCAAGATAATGTAACTCAGGTGATTAAAATTAATCCGTGAGATATTCATTACTGCCTTAGTGTTGTTTTTTTTTCGGACGTTAAAACCCATGAACCATTAATTCATTGGAGCGCCTGTGCGTAGATGAACAGCGCTATCCGTAGATGAACAATTCAATACTCACTTCCTAATCCACCATCGTTTATACGTCCATTGATTTTAGGTTACCTAAGTTTGGCTGCGGTCTCAAATGGATCAATTTTTTTCAAATGATGCAGCCAACGTTCACCGAATGACACTGTTTACATAAGAACCAGGACATACGATAAGCACGTAGCTTGGTACGCATTACATTCACTTTAAATAATCTGTCCACCGTGCTATCGAAGCACTAAAATGGGTCATAAAGAGCGTGCAACTTCCGTCGAGAGACGTGGGCAGAATAGAAAACTGTTTTCTTGCGTAGACACCGGAAAATAATGAAACCAAACGTGAAAGCTCTCGTAGAGAGAGCAAACAAATGTTTACTTTGCGAGGTGCCTGTAGACATAAGAGGACTATTTGAACAGTCGTTTCATTACAGAACACCGTGATATCACAGGCTGAGTCATGGATGGACAAGCACACAAACTGCGCAATAGAAAGGGAGCCGACGTTTTTATATCGTCACGTTTAGCAAAGCTCGTTTTTTGAGGCACGTCGGTCTGATTGTGTCCAGCCTGCAGATTTACGGTCTGGACTCAAGAGGAGATGCCGACAAAGTTAAAGGCAATCCCTCAAAGGACACACGCGTTCACAGACATAAAGCTGAACACAGCTCGACAAGCAGGTGGGGGAATGCAACTTGGGAATAGCTGAAGCAACCGAACGAGAAATTTACAGCTTTCAACATCGTAGTAAGGAGCACTTCACTTCCGTTCTGGAGCCTCTGTTTTGGGTGGTATTTACGACAAAATTAGTAAAACGGTTGATCTGTAACGTCGCTCGTATAAAAGCCAAAGATGGGGATAGGGACTCAAGGCAAGGCATCTGATTTTGGTTCGTGCTTTATTGAGGCTTTCTTTATTTAAGACGTGTCCCCGTCCTCACAGTTGTTAAAAGCACACATCCCACACATCAGATGTTTCAGATACGTCCAGCAGACAGACAGCAGCAGACAACCGTTCGGCGCTTTCGCTAAGCACACATATACAGCTGCCCTTCATAACAAGATCTCGAAATCAATAATTTGCAAACGCTGGATTTCGCTATATTGCGAGCGCGTGTAATGCACTACTCGTTTACATTTCTGCACTGAACGGCAAGTGAGTCACTGCGCTCAGATATAGGAACTTACATATAGGGATATAGGAACAGATATAGGGCAGAAACTTTGAAGTTAACAAAGAAGCTCGAGAGCAAGTTAAGGACAGCACAAAGCAATGGAACGAAAAATGTTAGGCGTAACGTTAAGAGAAAGGAGGCGAGTGGGGTGGATCAGAGAGCAAACGGGGATAACCGATATTCTAATTGACCTTAAGAGAAAAAAACAATGGAGCTGGGCAGCCTATGTAATGCGTAGGATGGATAACCGATGGACTATTAGAGTTACAGAATGTGGGCCAAGAGAAGGGAAGCGCAGTCGAGGATGGCAGAAAACTAGGCGGGGTGATGAAGTTAGGAAATTTGCAGGCGCAAGTTGGAATGAGCTAGCGCAAGACAGGGGTAATTGGAGATCGCAGGGAGAGGCCTTCGTCCTGCAGTGGACACAAAATATAGGCTGATGATGATGATGAGGACAGATATCTGGAAACCAGCGGTAGACTAAAAGCCAAAGATGATTCACTGAAGCAAGAACGTCTTATTTTGAATCGCGAAAGACAACAGGCACATACTGAAAGGCAGATAAGGTTAACCGTGGTTTCGAAATAGTACTTTTATGCTTATGCGGGCACACTTGTGGTAGTCATAAGAAGCGGCGTCAAATTCCGGCAACCTTTGTTGCATCTATGTCGATGCACCAAACGCGAGGTCAACATGCCGTTCCTAGGCGCACCAAGAAACGCGGGTAACACCATACCAGGAATATTCCGGGCAGGTGAGGCGCATATAGAAGTATTAAGCGCGGCGACATATAGAAACTAATTAGGATTTCGTACGCCTTGAGGCCTTCAGCGTGGGCCGCTAGCTGTTTTTCGACGACCGTTCACCAAGGCCCGCTTCTACTACGTAGGCGTCCATGGGGTAATGAGGGCTTTGTACATACAAAAGCAATGGTTGTGAAGCAGCCTGCAAGAGTGTGCTACAAAAATAAATATACTGGAAAAGAAAAGACAGAAAAATACACAAACAGGTGTCGAGCAGAGAAGTGACGAAGGTCAAGTGAAAAACAAAGGTCAGTGCGGTCCTTCTGATTTGGCTCTTGCTAAGGTGCTGCCCGAAGACGATGACTTGAACAACAATATTTGGGGGAGCGTTCGCTGAAGTGTTACGGGGCTCAGTGAACGAGGCGCTCCTTCGCAGATTATGGGGAGGTCTGCCAACGTTGTTCCTTTTTTCTTTTTCGCAGAACCTTAGCTTTGCTTGCTTCAGATGTAACAATACAGTGGCTGGTTTCTAAATTGCCTGCAAGAACTAGGTGCAAGATATATTTTTATAAAGAACTAAGATGCCTCCTCTCAGCTTTTAAAAAACCCACGGCTTCTCGGAAAAGGGAGTAAGTAGCAACAAGCCCCGTTTGCTACTTTATCGTGTTGGTAAATGCGTGGCTTCTTGAACGTACATGCATGCGTGCTAATTCATGAAGTTCTGAGTAAGTAGACTTGATCCACGTGAGAAATGACAACACACACTTGACAGTACGCGTAGCACCAACGTTATTGAAGTGTTAAAGGCAAACGCGAGGATTATGTCCCGTTGTTTTAGAGAAAACGAGCGCAGCACCTGATAGCTGACTTAGCAAAAAGTCACCCACGCTTCGTGCAGGCTACGTCGTGAAAGTTTCAGTACATCATTTCAGCCGTATTGTCATTAACAATATACAGATACCTTGAAGGGCAGCGAATCCCATAAAACGTCACAACCGCGTCACCAGGATAGCACTTACATGAAATGTGTGCATACGTTCCGTCTTAGCCAAAGGTTCCACGAACGACATAATAACCTCCCTCTTTAAAGCAATCACCTATCTATTCGTTTTGTTTATTTATTCATTTTGTACGTCACGTGACTTGCGCCTCTCGCCTATACTCGGAGCTTTCGAGGCCCGTTCAGCTGAGCCCTGCAAGATGACTCGCACATCTGTCAGGATCTCAGGTATTCACTGCTTGTGTGCACTGACATGGTAATGTCTGACCGTTCAGAATAGGCTGATGTACAACAAAGCAAAAGTGTCCTATAATTTTCTTCCGCCATTTTGTAACAACGAAAAGCTGGGTTTTTCGTGCAGGCCAGTGAAGCTAAGGTCTTAGAAAAGCCGTAAACTGTTTCCCCGGTACGTATTCTCGTGAAAAATAAAGCGATTTCCTAGTGCAACTTCTCCTTGAAAACAAAACACATAAAAGTATCCCACAAACGCTACTTGCCAATTTAGAGAAACTGTCTTCAAAGCAATGTTCCTTGTTGTTGAATGTTGCACTCGAAAACATTTTTTTAAAAGGTTTCACTACAGCTAACCAGAATAAGGAATCATAGCAAGACAGACACTGTAGTGAAGGGTATAATTGTAGGTAAAGGGCGGTTTTCTGCATTACGCCCTCATATCTTTGTGTTCACCATGGCAGGGATTCGAAACGGTGCATGGTTGAAGTTTCCTGTGCTAAAATTGGTAAATATTAGCAAAAGAATGCGACGCTCAGGCTCCATCTGTTTACTATCGATCCCATCCGGTCTCCAGCAGTGAAATCGTTATTTTTTGCCTGATATTACGGAACATTAACCTCATTGCCACGGTTTCCTGGCATTATCGTCTTCTCCTGCAGATAAATTGCATAAAAAAACTGCTCAGGAAAGTCTTACCCTACTGCATCGCAAAAACTGCATGTAAAAGAAAGATTGGAAGCAGACGAGACAAGCCTCTAGTCTTATGAAAAGCGTTAGCGTTCTTATGGAATGCGATTATAACTCCCATTTCTCTTCCCTTGTTAACATTTTATTCAATTTATTGCCCTCTGCTTTTTTTTATCAGGACGAATGGTCCTATCTTATCTCACACATTTACATAACTTGGATACCTTTGCTGGAGAATATGGCTCATTTATTCGCATGCGCAATGAAATTATGCCGCATGTCCTCCACCGGCTGAAGGGTCTACCTTATACTTTTACGTTGCCGCTCTGGACTTCGCACCGGGCACATTCCCTGTCATATAAGAGGGGGGAGTTCCGACTGCGTTGATTATGACGTTCTTTCAAACTGGGATTGCACTCCGCATGAAGACGTAAGGCACCTCGCACGGCGCGTGCCGATTGGTACTAATTTATTGCCTTCCATTTCACGTGGCAGCCTATAATAGTCGCACGGCGCTGATATGTATCGGCAGGAAGCATTCAAAGAGACGGCGCCGCGGAAGACCAACATATGTAAGTATGTATGCCGCCGATCGCTGGCCAAGCGATATGCAACTCAGCACATTCCGTGGTTCACTAGTCGCTCGCGCAGGCTTGGTTATATATGGCGTAAGTTCAGAGAGACAACGGCTGGTTCCTTTATGCGATGGGGAGTCGTACCTTAGAGTTCACACCTAAACGGACCTAAGAGCGATGTGTTCATTGCAGGGTTCGTACAAGCACTGCGCCCGTAACTCACGGGAAACAGCCGGATATACAATTACCCTGTTAACTGGCACCGCATATTCAGTGCGAGGGTCATGTGGTTTGGTTGTAACTCAGGCAGTAATGAGTAGCCTATAAAAAAGTGATATGTTCTGCGCAAGCCACCTCCAGCATTCGATTCGACGACTATTCATTAGAACGCTCGGCGGGCAGTCTCTGAGCGGACTGACTCGAAAACGAGAAGGCTCTGGGACCCTTATGAATGCCAGCATAGTTTAAGATATCAACACTGTTCTTTCTTTTTAGTTTTTTTTTCCCCCTGTTGACCAAAGAGGCAAGTGCAAGTTACGACTACGTAGCTCTGACCACGGCCATTAAGGACCAATGCTTTAATAGAGGCTGCAAAGCGAACCGAGTCCTGCCAGAAAGGCAAGTGCAACTTTGCAAGAGTGCATTCTATCGAGAGAGAGACGACAGAGAAAGATGCTCTTGAATAACAATTGGGAAGTTTAGATGGTGGCACGCCTTACGTGTAATTTCAGTTAGATATGATGGAAAATTAAATGATACGCAGGTAATACAATGTACGACAGACGCATGATACGCACAACACACACCGCACACGCAACATACACAATTAAAGCATGCGCTGCGAAAGCTCATATTTGAGAAAAATAACCAAATTAGTCCTGAAGTAAGCTTGAGCGTACACACTGGCACAACCAACAGAAAAGTGCGGGTTTAACTAATCTGTTTGCCTTAGACCAGTTTTGAGAAATACGAACTCATTATCTCTAGGAAAGCGCATTTGTTTAACCAATCATTATGCTGCCGCACTCTAGAAAAATGTGGTACGGAATACTTGACTGGAGTTTCAACGCATTTTGAGTGCAAATTTGTTGGAACAGATAGAAGGCGCAAAAATTTTGGCAGAACGGTATGCGGTCTTTGTAATGACTGACTTCGATTATGCAATTACAACTTGCACTAATAATATAAATTCTTTATGACAAGAACCTTTCTGACCAGAAAGCTTGGTCAGCAAAAAGAATCATTCTCTCTCGAACTTTCTGTATAGTTAATAATCTGAAACAGTTGCCAGAGAAACACGCGATGTTTTCGAAAGTTTTCTTCTCGTATACCACGATTTTAATTTTTCGAATTGTAGCGCAAACCTTTCTGATCGCTCTTGTCCAGGGACAACGTCCTTGTTGAAGATCCGCATATTTTATGCACCCTAGTTTCAGGCCGTGGGCTAAAGGAATAGCCTCTGTCGGTGGCGGTGCTCGAAATGACCCATATGACGGATACTGGAGGAAAGCAGCTCAGTTATCGCTTAAACGTCACCATGTGCCCCATAATTTCTGGCCGCGCTTGAATAGTGCCACAGTAAAAACAAAGGCACATCAGTGGCTTCTACCTTGCTGACAATCCTCTTTAGGGACGTGTCTCCCTAACACGGGGTGTCCCCGAATAATAGATGCTGTGGCGTGCCACACGGGAAATTGCCGCCACGCGGAGCAGCCCAGAACCCCCTTTTTGGGGGTTTTGTTGTGTCCGCAGAGTTCGACGGGATTCGCATGGCGCGGGCCCCTAGCCCAGAACAGTTCACCCCTAAAGAAAGCCGAGTGTCGGCCCGGGAGATGACCGGGCCCATTTGCGTAACCGGTGGTGGGTGACCGGCGGTACTGTGGCTTCGAACCCACGTCCTCTCGCAGGCGCCGCAACAACAGTAAAGAATTGAAACTGGGTTTGCTGTGCCTACCAGTTCCCGCCCTTTCTGTTGCGTCATCGTCGCCATTATCGTGTCGTCTTTACCAGGTTACCTCCCAATCCTCGCACACACACAGAGGATGGTCTGCAAGGAAGAATTCACAGACGTGCCTTTTTTTCCAATGCGGTACTATTCATGTGCGACCAGAAATTACGGTGCACGTGAACGACTTCTGAGAGACGGGCGAGCTGTTTTCCTCCAGTATGGCTGTCACATATATGTGGACCATTTCGAACGCCGTCACAGATAGGGGCTATTCATTTTGCACATGCATGTTTATTACATAAAAGATGCTCATATCCATCAGAAGGTTATCCGTAGACAAGAGCGCTAGAACAATCACTGACGATTACGATACTCCTTAATGCGAAATTTGAACGCAGCTGCATACGTGTTTTCATTTCGCGATATATTGGCTGGCGCGGACAATCTGTTTCGTGCGGCAAGTTGCAAGCGGAGCGAAGTGTGGCGAGACTGCCGCGCTAATCTGGAGGTCGCGAGAGCCAGCGTGTGGGTGACACAGGGGCGCGATTCACAGCAGCCGCCGCCGACAGACCTCCGAGACGACGTGCGCTACTGTGGCGCCACCACGTATCCATCGTCGCCGCACCACGCTTTTCTTCTCACACTTTCGCCATACCCTCCTCCGCTTTCCGCCTCATGGTTCCGGTGCACCCTTCTCTCCGCTTTCCTCTTCGCGTATTCCATCCCCCCGCTGCGCTCCGTGTTCGCTCTTATCTGTCGCTGTGCTCGTTCTCTCGGTTACGACGCCGACGCTTGCCGCAGCAACGGTCGCCTAAGAAATGCGCTCTAAAATCTTGAAGTGGCATTATTTAGATAGAACAACTTCGAATATATCGTGTATTTCTTCATGGGCTGTTTCGGATTACTAAAGATAGAACATTCGAGGAAGAATGTTAAGTATTGCTCACTAAGGTTTCTAGCAGTGGAGTACATAGCAGTTTCGCACTATAGTCGTCAATACAATAATATTATATAACAATACTTCACTCTTTATGCCTTCATGTTACTGACTTCAGAGTGAAGGTTCTAACTACAGAATCGCTACACCGGCCAACCCCTCTGCGTTCCCTCTGATTTGACCTTCTTTAATTTTCGCATATGGCGAAAGAAAAACAAACACAACTTTGGCCATAGGCCGTCCATTGAAATAGAACTCACGCCGCTATGACAATGTGTAGAGGAAAGCAGGCTGAACGCTCTTATACCAATGTGGCATTGAATAGTTTTGGAGCTGGTTACCTTGAACGGCGTTTTGTGCACCGGGGTCGTACTAACTGTGAAAGTGATGGCGTTTGTGCATGTATTTATGAGGCTACGTAGGATACAGAAATGACATGACGAGACTTGGCCTGCAAGACAGAGATATACACAACCCGTTTAACCATGGCGGAACGTGTCCGCCTTCATTGGAAGTGCAAGCACAGGAGCCCCAGCCATCTACGAGCACAGCGGGCTGGAGCGGCGAAGGACAGCCTCGAAAGCCACCAGTAAGGTGGGGGGGGGGTGTCATTTCTGAATTCTATATAGTACCAAAACATCCTCTGCAGAACAAACAAGCCCACTACGAATAGGGAAAGAGCACGATTGCAAACATAGACTGTAGAATCCTCCCGCATAGCTGCACTACACAGCCTCGTGGAGTTCGTGGAGGCGAGTGGGATAGCAGCATACCGCTGAGCGTACATGCCCTTGCCGGTCCCTGCCGCCTCTGCTGCCTACCCATGTGCGGACGAGCCCCCTGAACTATCTCTCTTCTCTTTTTCTTTACCTCCTACTCCCCCTATCCCCTACGACGCTGCGCCGTGCTCCCTGATGGGCTGCAGAATTAAGCGTCTCTTCCTTATGTATAATAAACACCTCCCCCCCCCCCCTCCCGCATAGCTTTACCATAAATTATGCATGCAAGCTTTCTCATGCCTGCACAAATGTAAGTTGTGTATTTATATGATTAGGGATAAGTGTATTTCTTTACCCTAGTGTCTATGCACTCTCTGCAGCAGGCACACAAAACCTTTTACGTAGCCCACTGCGGCTGCGTTCTTGACACAGCAGACCATGCATTTTTTTGCCAGCGCAAGAGCTAGGAATCTTTTGTGGTTGTGGTGCTGCCTCAACCTGATGGGGTGCCGCTGCGCGAGAACACCGGGCATTCGTGCCACAAGACCACCGCATAATGCTACTATGTGCACCCGGAGCCCTAGTGATGAAAAGTTGCAAAACCGGCAAACATACAAGAGGCTGGAAATCCTGCCCGTTCTGATCATTCGTTTGTCAATGATGACACGAAAATAAGTTTACGAGCCAACGATTATTAGTCTCACTAAACAAAAAGCCACCTAAAGCAGATAAGTTCATAACTTCACACGAGGATCGCCGATAGCTACAACCATTTACTTTCTTAAACGCAAACGTTCTTGAGGAGAGAGCACAGTCGGTAACAACCTAACAGTAAAATTTTGTATCTACGCTATCTAACTCTAACACAGTTTGCATAGATGCTCCAGTCGACTACGTTCGCTTAGTTCCGTGACGTCAAGCGGTTCTACGAGTTTAAAACGGCTATTTTCTTCGTGCAGATGTATCTTTGGGTCACTAGTTCTAGAAGGAAACCAGAACGTCTGGTCAAATTTCATGATCCCGATATAAATGTTCAGCCAAAGGCAGCCTAGCATTTACGCTACCAGTGCAAAGTCAGTAAGCTGTGAGTAAACTCCAACTATCTCAACTCTCTTTCAGAGGTGAACTAAAGGTGCAATGCGTTTATTGTGGGCGGAGATCGTACTGAATTCTTAGAGAGGTGGTCACCGACTACAGACCATGAAATAGAAAGCGTGGCCACCTACAATGTGCTCACGGACGCCATACCAACCTCCTGCCCAACTGGGACTCGCCTACCAGCGACCTCTCCTCCCCTACGTACTCACGACCAGAAACGGGCTTATAGGCGCATCAATCGCCTCGTGTTGGTCACGCCTCTCACGACGCAGGTCGTCGAAGCGCACCCTGCGAGTAATCGTGCTGGGCACTTATTGACGCGCCCCATTAGGGACAAGCACCCTCTTGTTCTAATGACAGACCCTCCACGCCGGTATCATTTTGCGGACGTTCGCGCAATGACCTCAGGCTACTGGTGCACTCACACGGACATACAAAGAAAGAGAACAGCAAGGGACGTCAATCTTGAGTAACAAATACAAAACGGTCGAAGAATTCCCCGATGGCAAACAACTGAGGTGTTCCATCGGAATTAGGATAAGATGAGACGAATTTGCCGGAACCACTCTGGTGTAATTGCAGGACTCCTAAGACTTCTTTCCCGTTGCCGCAGATGTGTTCGACAAATGTTTGCGGAAATAATTGGGAGGGAGAGTTTAATGACTGTCTTCAGACGTGTCGACATGCAGTGAGCCTCGAGCTAAGTAAGCAACCTGGCCGGAAGTTTATTTTACGACCGGCACGCGTCGCTGGCGTTTTTCTGAGTGTGTTAGAGTTGTTCACGCTAGCGAAAAATTTGACGAGTGTTCTTGCCATTAAGGCGACAGCATTCGTTTTATTTGTATGTATTTTTTGAGGCCGTTGTGATTATTCGTTGTTATGGGGTCAGCTAACATGCAGAGAAACAAGAGAAGATTAATCAAGGAACAAGGAAACCGGCGAGCTCATATTGGCTTCCCATTCATAGCGAGATGGTCAAACAATGAACGCCGTAACGTAAGAAAATAAAACTGAAATAAAAAATACAGAAGAAGCGGTGAATGGCTTTACGGATAAACAGTAGAAAAAAACTCTTGAATCGAAGCTCTTTGAATGTGCATGCTAGTGCGAACGTTAAAAGCGTTGAAGTTATGTGATGTTACCTCAGTATATACACCGTGCTACATTATGAAGATGCCATGTTTACGATACATAGATGCTGTTCGGGTATTACGTATGTCAAGACATCTTTTCTCTTGAATACACGAGAGTGATTTTATTTCACTTCTTTATTCCTTGATCGAAGTGAATTAGTCACTGCTTCGCAATCCAGCAGTACCATACCAGGGACGAGTTTCTTCACATTCTAGAGGCAGAGGCGCGCGCAGTTGGTCTTCAAGTGCAGGTAGAATTGCAAGTATGCGGTATGCTGGTACGGTTAGTATGTCATATTCTTGAAAACTATGCTTTAAAAAACTGAATTGTGGTATTTAATGTCCCGAAACTAGCAGAGTGGATTATGAGGGTCACCGTAGTGGAAGTCTCAGGATTAATTTCGACCACCTGGGGTTCTCTAGCGTGATTTCTTGTTCATCGGATAGAATGTTCATGCATATAAACGCACATGTTGGAAGATACGTAAAGCTTCAGTGAGGTGGTAAATGAAATGCTTTGCGGCTAAACGTGAAGCGTGCAGTTTTGTTTGTTTTCATTTTATGCAATGCGCAATCTCGTGCAACATTTCTATGCGCTACACCGTTCGCAAGTCATGCCGAAATGCGAGCACTAACCAAGCAGATGCATAATGAAAGACGTGGACGTGACGATATCATGAGTACGAGTGTGAAACATGGCGCTTGTGGAACAAAGAACGGTGATGAGAGTTGTATGCATATTCGGCTACGACACATATATATTTGTGGTGCTTCAGGGTGGAGCGCTGTAGCATAGGGGGCCCACCAATGAGCGCAGCTGCGAACACTGTCTGCTCGCGCTCATCCACCGTGGCTACTGTTCCTTCCCCGTGGTTATGAGTCACCAACCTCAAACATCGCACGCCGGAGATGTTTCCTTATCCTCGAACGAAGTAGTCGAGCAATGTATCAACAAATAACAATGAGAATGCTTGTCAAAGTTAAAAAAAAAAAGAACTTATTCCGTAGCAGAACGGCACCCACGCCGTTAGGATCGTCATATGTTTCGTAACTATAACGCATTGCTGCTAAACCGCAGCTTATAACTAGTGAGAACGGTGAAGCGAGGTCCATTAGTGAAACGAGTTTTCAGAAATACACAGCTGATCTTCGTGGCTGATTGTAGGTTCAAACACGCACGCATCCATCGCGCTGGGTGCTCCACCTGCATCAACGCCGCAGAAACTCTGACCATGCTGACCTAAATCACTACAATACGACTCACAGAAGCGCATCTCACGTAGAATACACCACTTCATACTAAAAAGACCGCGCGAGCGAGAAGAAAACCGTCAGAAACTGCCGCCAAGATTATACCTGGCGTGTACACACGCAGCGCTCGCCCAACCCAGCAAGCCGGCACCCTTGAAAAAAAAAAAAAAAGTTTACACATTGTTAGTAGGAGTGTCAACCTTGGACTGCAATGAAAAGTGGTCGAATTTATAAAGAAGTACTCAGGGAATACTCGCTTTCCGACCCACAACTTAGCGCAAGTGGGGACATTTCTCTTAAGCCTAATTAAACAGTAAATAACAAGCAGCCCTTGCACATATGCAGCCACGTTGTAAGCAATCCCAAAGCACATCGATCTCTTAAAGTAAATCCACACGATATTTCACGATTTACTATTCAGGTGTTCTCTTCAGTTCCATACTATTCCATTTACTATTTGAATCATTCAAAGCGACAGTAAGGCTTAGCGTCGCGCCCAAGCTCCTCAAAAAGTGTTCTAAGCTTGCGCGCACGCGACATGTTGGCGCAGCACAGCACACGATGCAACTGCTCTTGCGCAGCCGAAACAGCACCCTCGCAGCTACCAGGCGTCTCACAACGCTAGCGTGACGAGGAGCGCCGCCAGGGGACGTTGCAGGCGTCGCACCTCAACGGTGCACGAAATGCGACAGAAGGAAAACCGCCCGCGTTTGTAGCATGGAGTGTAGATAGTCCGCTCCGCTGGTGCCACTGCATGCGCCACGGTGTGAAATATGCACATAACTGCTCATCGGTAACGCATATACTCGCGGCCGTGGCCGTATGCTCTTGTGTAAAGTTGGTTACGGCCCTACGCTTTTGTCCCCTGGTTTGTATCTCTTTCGACGTTCTCGTGCATTGAATCCGGCTTTTCTATCTTGCTCCTTTCCTTTTTGTTCCTTTTCGTGTGGTTAGCCTTTTCCACGCGTCTCCTCCATCTGCGTAAGAATTCTGTACTACTCTGAAAGTAACTCGGATGGAAGTTGATTGTTCATCGTCGTCCCTTCGTATTTGCGCTCTGTGTCATCATCACTAATGCCGTACCAACATGCCCAAATCGCCGCCTTCTTAAAACGTCCTCGAATTGCAAACCTGTTCACCGTTCTTAAACAAGTGCCCCCCCATATAAAAAAAGCAGAAAAAAAAAAGACGACCCACAGTGAAGCCAGCGGCAACGACGTCGATACGGATCACATTCCAGACTGACTATGGCTGCTCAGAGGCACCTTTGCATGTTTGCGCTGTGCTACCATCAGCATCAGTGCTGCCGATGACAAAGGGGCCGAATGAGGACTTCACGGACTGTTGGATTGGTTTTGTTTGATAGAGTTTGATTCGTGTCACCTAAGCGCTAGGTCCACAATTGCTGAATGACATTAGAACACTCGACGGAAAAGGTGCTTCTTAAATGGCGAGCATGGCAAGTTCAAATGCAAACGTCACGAGTGACTCTTGCTTAAAAGCAAATTTGGTGCTCCCTTTCATATCGCTCACGAATGTACGTCTGTATGGTGAGGGGCACGTACGAAGGTCACAGGGACATGTCCAGATCGCCGTAAAAAAGGAGCTCTCCAAGTTGGGTTTGCGTAATTGTACTGTTGAGAGCCGCGGAATACCGGCGTACAGGTAGGCAGAGTAGTCAGGTGAGGGCTGCTGGCTCGCCCTTGTGTGAGTGTGGCTCCATGCAATACGAATAAATTGGACAGGCAGGCGATAGGCAACGATAAGCCTATGAACAGCTTTCAAAGCCGCTACTTGTGAGGTCCCTTTCGTCAAGGGGGGTGCGTTAGACGGCAGCGTGCAGCAGCGCTTTTAACGTAACACTCGATGCATTGCCAGGCGGCCGAACGAGATGCCAGTCCCGTCTGAAGGAACGTCATCTGAAGCGAGCCGTAACAAGAAGGCGCTGGCCATCTCTATTCGCGATTACTCCGGACAGTTAATGCGAGTTTCGCGGTGCCTGGCGTTGCCAGGTCGCCTTCCGTACCATCTCTGTTTCTCTCGCGCTGACGTGCCGTCCCGCTTTGGCATCCTTAATTACCTGACACATTGGCGGTTTCCCATCACGGCTGTCAAAGCGTCTGCTCCTTGCCAGGAGTGAAGCCATCCTAAAGCACGTCATTAGACGTTGCGAGAAACGGTAGTCCCACCTGTGACGTTCACAACTTCTGTACATGGTTTCGATAGATATACAGTATACAGTACGTGTAATTTGCGTGAGCGTCGATTACTTTTATGACGCGACTAATCACTGGCCGTGAGGAAACTCGTTTCTTTCTGTGGATTCGCGTGTATGTAAGGTAGAAGAAGAAAAGCAGATAGCACGCATTCTTTTCGAATCGCACAATGAATCATTCAAAGTGATAAAGATGGCGTTTGCGGTATGGCTATTTGATCAGATTTCTTTGCTCGCACCGCAGAATTTTAGTTGTTATCCCTGCAAAAGCTGAAAGTGGCGCCAGTCAAAGCAAGTTATGAATGTTTTTACGCCCTAGCAGGCAATGCACGTATAGTATAGTTGATGCATTTGGTCATCGGGTATTCCTTCCAGAGCCCATCGGCGGTGATGTAAAGTTTGCTTAGGTAAGCAAGTAAGCATCACTGACACATTATGTTTCTGTGAAACGAAGAATGTTTATGGGGAGTTGCAAACATCGATAACTACGACACATCCCTAAGTACATTCAAGGATTCTACACGCCTGGGGGCGCACGCGCGCACGCGCACACACACACACACACACACACACACACTGCATATATATATATATATATAGAAGAAAATCATGAGTCATACTACTCTGAATGTGGATGACCAGCGAAGCTGTTCAGCACACGACACTGATATGACACAGAATTTGGCACAAAGGTTAGAACATTATTATCTTGATCGGTGATCATTATTTGCCTTGATCGGTGGACAATAGGTGCTTACACCGATTGCACTCTCGCATATTGCCACCTGTAGGTAGTGGGTCGAGGGCAAGAGTGGGTCGAGCCCAAGAGAAGAAAGAAGACCGCGCGCCCCCTTCTCTGCTCGAGCCAGCCCCGACGGTCGCGTCTTCAGAGAGCCAGCTGCTCTACGGGTTATTAAACCTTCAAGTCCACTTCTAGAGGCTCGTGACAAACTGGTGGAGGTGCTGGGTAAGCGTCCTCACGGATGTTGCAGACCCCTCCAAGGATCCGCGCTACGAATCCAGTGCCTGTCGACACTCCCGTGCATCGGGCCAGCCGCAGGATCAGGGGACTGTCCCCAGAAGTCGTCGACGCTACGGTTCCCACCACATCGACCGGTATGACCAGCGCCACCCTTCAAACCGCCCCAACCGGTACGGGAAGCACGATGTCGAACCGTTACACACTTGAGAGCCCACGGATCCCAAAGACGTTTCATGGCACAGTGTTCGAAGACGTCGAAGACTGGATGGTCGAATACGAGCGCGTGGCCTCCGTGAACGAATGGAACGACACGGAAAAACTCAGACACGTCTACTTCTACCTGGAGGATGGCGCGCGTACGTGGTTTCAGAACCGCGACGGGCAACTGCCGTCGTGGCGCGAGTTTTGTCGTCAGCTCCTGGAGACCTACACCAGTTCTGATCGCCACGAACGAGCGGAACGAGCGATTCAGGCCCGTGTCCAGTTGCCAAACGAAACTGTGACCACGTACGTCGAAGACATGACGCGCCTCTTCCGACGAGCGGATCCAAGAATGACGGAGGAGAAGAAGTTACGTCGTCTGATGCGCGGGGTCAAGGAGCAACTCTTCGCTGGCCTCATACGGAGCCCTCCGAAGACGGTCGCGGAGTTCTTGTCCGAGGCCGTAACCATGGAAAAGATGCTTCTGCATCGCTCGAACTTGTATGAGCGGCAAGCGAACAGCATGTCTGCTGCTGACGTTTTCACAGCCATAGGAAGCAACGGCGACTCACTGCGAGAACTCATCCGCTCTGTAGTGCGTGAAGAGTTGCAAAAGGCCGCTGTAACACCGCAACCTACGGTAAGCTCCATAGCGAGCATTATCAAGGACGAACTGCACCAGGCGCTTCGTGATACCTTGCCTCCTGCTAACGCTGCGGCAGTACCTCCTGAATACCCTCGTGCGACCTACGCGGAAGCCCTGAAGCGCCCTGCTTCCTCTCCGCCGCTATTCGTTCGTGCTCCTCCTACGGTGTCAGTTCAGTCGGTGCAGCCGATACCGTACTACGACGCTGGGTACACGCCGCCGCCCGTTGTTCATGCCGCTCCATTTGCCCATCGTACGGAGCAAGCGGTTCACTACGTCGACGATAGACGCCCGCCCCCTCGGAAGTCGGATGTTTGGCGCACACCCGATTATCGGCCTCTGTGCTTCCACTGCGGTGAAGCTGACCACTTGTACCGCCAGTGCCCATACCGGCGCCTTGGGATTCGCGGCTTTTCCGCATACTCGCCGCCGCCCCGATACGGCCAACGACCCCGGGACATTCAGGAATACCTGTCCCAGCAGCGCTTGCCACCGCCTGCCCGGCGGCAGTCGCGTTCGCCGTCTCCGAGACGATTTTCCCCTCCGCCCCAGCGGTATTCTCCCGAGCGGTCGACCAGTCCCCGCCGGGAAAACTAACTGAAGCGATCTTTGGGGGCGAGGTCGCTGACGGTCGAAGCGCTGAAGACCTCCGACGGACGCAGTTACGGAAAGATACCGACCCGACACCACCTGCAACTGAACGAGACGACCGGCTTTCGCTCGATATACCAGTTACTGTTGACGGTTATGCCGTTAGTGCTTTAGTGGACACCGGCGCAGACTACACGATACTAAGCGGCAAAATAGCAACGCAGCTGAAGAAAGTGATCACGCCCTGGCATAACTCGCAGATTCGGACGGCTGGCGGCCACATCGTTACTCCGCTGGGCGCCTGCACGACTAGAGTTGAGATTCAAGGATCTACATTCGTAGCGAGCTGCCTTGTCTTACGCGAATGCTCCCGCGACGTTATCCTTGGGGTTGACTTCCTGCAGGAGTACGGCGCGATTATCAATCTGCAAGAGCGTCGTATCACTTTCTCTGCCGAACGAGCAATCGACGTGCAAGACGGCCGACGGCGCGACGACGTACTTCGTGTGTCTGCTGACAGTGTAACGCTTCCTCCACGTGCCAGTGTGCTCGTCGACGTCACATGCTGTGGCTTACGCGATGGCGAAGCGGTGGCCGAAAGTAACTTGGAACACCTACTGAAACAAGGTGTTTGTGTGGCTCGCAGTGTTATACAGATTCGTGCTGGTCATTCGCAATTGCTTGTTACCAACTTTAGCTACGAGCACCGACACCTGTTCCGCGGCACTTCGTTAGCGTTTGCAGACGCAATAGCAGACGTTAACAACTGTTTCACGTCAGAAGTAGTGGAGACAGCAGACACGTCTCTGGGCCATCTTGACATCAATTCTGAACTGTCCACCGATAGCCAGACAGCACTGCGCAAGCTCTTGCTTGAATTCAGGACCTGCTTCGCACATTCTTCCAAGGTACGCCAGACTTCCATCACTAAACACAGGATCATCACGTACGACGACGCACGCCCGATACACCAGCAGCCTTACCGCGTGTCGGCAAGAGAACGCCAAGCCATACGTACGCAAGTCCAAGAGATGCTTGACGATGGCGTCATCGAACCTTCCAACAGCCCGTGGTCATCTCCGGTCGTTCTTGTCAAAAAGAAAGACGGAACGCTACGCTTCTGTGTCGACTACCGCAAGCTCAACAACGTGACTAAAAAGGACGTGTACCCGCTGCCGCGTATCGACGACTCGTTAGATCGACTACGGCGCGCCCAGTACTTTTCTTCTCTCGATTTAAAAAGCGGGTACTGGCAAATCGAGGTAGACGAACGCGACCGCGAGAAAACAGCCTTTGTGACTCCAGATGGGATCTATGAATTTCGAGTGCTTCCTTTTGGCTTGTGTTCAGCCCCGGCTACTTTCCAGCGAATGATGGACACTGTCCTTACAGGACTGAAGTGGCAGGCCTGTCTTGTGTACCTGGATGATGTGGTCATCTTCTCTGAAACGTTCGAGCAGCATCTTCACCGCCTACGGAGTGTGCTAGAAGCCATCCGATCGGCAGACCTCACACTTAAGCCCGAAAAGTGCCACTTTGGTTACGAAGAGCTCAAGTTCCTCGGTCATGTAGTAAGCGCCAAAGGGGTCCGACCCGATCCAGACAAGCTTGCCGCTGTGGCCGCGTTTCCAGCTCCTGCCGCGGTTTGTGCGCCTACTATCGCCGGTTTATTAAAGGCTTTTCGAAGATAGCGGAACCCCTGACACGCCTTACAAGAGACGATACGCCATTTGTGTGGCATAATGAGCAACAGGCGGCTTTTGCTGAATTACGACAGCGCCTTCAGTCAGCACCCGTTCTTGCACATTTTGACGATGATGCTGATACTGAGGTGCATACCGACGCCAGTAGCATTGGCCTTGGCGCAGTGCTCGTCCAGCTTCAAGATGGAGTGGAAAGAGTTATAGCGTATGCCAGCCGCTCCCTGTCCCGTGCCGAGGCGAATTATTCGACTACGGAGAAGGAGTGCCTCGCGGTCGTGTGGGCGATCATCAAGTTTCGCCCCTATCTCTATGGTCGTCCCTTCAAAGTAGTGACGGACCACCATGCCCTCTGTTGGTTGGCAAGCATGCGCGACCCTTCAGGACGACTGGCACGGTGGAGCTTGCGGCTACAGGAATTTGACATCACCATCGTTTATAAGTCTGGCCGTAAGCATGAAGACGCTGACACGCTGTCCCGCGCACCCATTGATCCTGCCAGTCAGGAAACAGAGGATGATGACGGCTTCCTGGGCGCCATTAGTTCGTCGGACTTGAGCAGACGGCAGCGTGACGACGGTGAGATTCGACCGATCATCGATCATTTAGAGGGTCGCGACACAACCATACCACGCCATCTGTCCCGCTCGCTGACGTCCTTCTGTCTGCGAGATAACGTGCTGTATAAGAAGAATGCTCGTTCGACCAGCCGTGCTTACCTCCTGGTGGTTCCAAGGGACATGCGCGACGACGTCCTCTTCGCTTGTCATGACGAACCGACATCTGGTCATTTAGGCTTTTCACGAACACTCGCTAGAGTAAGCGAAATGTACTATTGGCCCGGGCTTTCGGCAAGCGTCAAACAGTACGTTAAAGGCTGTCGTGAATGCCAGCGCCGCAAGACACCATCCGTTAAACCGGCTGGCTTACTTCAGCCAATTGAAGCACCTCACACGCCTTTCGACCAAGTCGGCATGGACATTCTCGGACCGTTTCCCCTTTCTGCCGACGGCAACAAATGGGTGATCGTCGCGACTGATTATTTAACACGCTATGCTGAGACGCAGGCGATCCCACGAGCCACGGCCTCAGAGGTAGCGCACTTCTTCATGCGCCACATCGTCTTGCGTCACGGTGCTCCCTCCACTGTAATAACTGACAGAGGGACAGCATTCACAGCGCAGCTTATGGACGAGGTTTTTGAATTGAGCAACACCAGGCATCGCAAGACGACCGCGTACCATCCGCAGACCAACGGACTTACCGAGCGACTGAATAAGACGGTCACAGATATGCTCGCAATGTACATAGACGTTCAACACAAAACATGGGATCGGATCTTGCCTTACGTGACCTTCGCGTATAACACCGCCGTGCAAGAGACGACGCGCTTCACGCCCTTTCGCCTTCTCTACGGTCGCGAAGTCCAGACGATGCTGGACGCTATGCTGCCGTGTCAAGACGCTGACCTATTGACAACTGACGCCGAGGAATTTGCAGAGCGTGCTGAGGAAGCCCGGCAGCTCGCGCGGCTGCATATCGGCCAGCAGCAGCAGGCAGACGCACGACGCTACAACATCCGCCACAGGGACGTGTCCTACAACCCCGGGGACCAAGTTTGGGTGTGGACCCCCGTTCGCCGTCGTGGTCTCTGTGAAAAACTGCTAAGCCGGTATTTCGGTCCGTATAAAGTGCTCCGCCGCGTCAGTGACGTAAACTACGAAGTTGTTCCGGACACATCATCGCAGACACGGAGTAGGACACAAAGACAACCGAGCTCAGACATAGTTCATGTTGTGCGCATGAAGCCGTACA
The DNA here is from genome assembly GCF_013339745.2 of Dermacentor silvarum. Classification (NCBI taxonomy): domain Eukaryota; kingdom Metazoa; phylum Arthropoda; class Arachnida; order Ixodida; family Ixodidae; genus Dermacentor; species Dermacentor silvarum. The sequence goes on along the minus strand of NC_051160.1, from coordinate 20,153,345 downwards.
TTGCGCGTCCGTAACTTTTTTTGTTTTCGTTTTTTTTTGTTCTCTCATTCCCTTCTTTGTTTCTACTTTTCATTTATCTTTGGGAGATTGCTTCTTCGTTCATTGACTGTGCCGGCGTGACGGCTACTTTTTTTTGTGTACTTTCGCTTTGCCTGCCTTCTTCGTCGTTGTCTTCTACGCCTATTTTTTTTTTTTTTTTTAGCATCGAGGCGATGCTTTTGTTCGGAAGGGGGGATATTGCCACCTGTAGGTAGTGGGTCGAGGGCAAGAGTGGGTCGAGCCCAAGAGAAGAAAGAAGACCGCGCGCCCCCTTCTCTGCTCGAGCCAGCCCCGACGGTCGCGTCTTCAGAGAGCCAGCTGCTCTACGGGTTATTAAACCTTCAAGTCCACTTCTAGAGGCTCGTGACAATATGTTCTCGCTGTTGCACTTTATAGGCGCGTTGCTCCTCGGGAGTCCGGACTATACGTGGCCTCCCCTATAACTACGGCAGAACAGAAGTGAAATTCAAAATGAAGAACGGCAACTTTTCTTTCTGGTTTGTTCAAATGCCGCCACCACGGGAGAACGGAAGGAAAGGAAAGTAGATACGCAAGCTCTTGGAACGCCGACAAAGAGAGGGTGGTGCATGCGAACGTAGGCGTGGCCGACGCGGGTCGCACGGCGGCCAATCATTGAGAAACCTTTATTGTCTACCTGGGAGTCTACTGATCATGAAAATGGTGCCTATTCATAACTAATCTACTCACAATGCATATTCGAGGGACGGTGACGTGCCCGCTGTGGAAGAAGACAGCGACGAACGCGCGAGCAGTGGCACGAGCGCGTTCGCGTGGGACCTGAGGTTTTGCTTACGCACATGAAAAATCCACGGAACCCTAGCCATAAACACCTTCTCTGTAAAACAAGAAAGCCGTTGAATATTATTCGTTATTCCATTAAGAGGTCTGTGTGCATCAGAAATTTTGTGAACTGGCATTAAATGTACAGGCTTTAGGTCATGATGTAATGTTTTATTACGCCGAACAAAATTGCGCTCACTGGTACTATATGGTTTGTCACTCTAAATTCTGTGCTCTAGAGGCCGTAACATAAGCCCGCATATATCGAGCTGCCCAATGGTGAAGTAGTAAATGGTTTGACGGGGAGGAACGCTTCCTACGTCGCTGGTCAATAAAATTCCTGACTATATTGATGGAGAGATGCACTTAAGACCTCTTCCTTACTAAACTAACGGTCGATGGTGCCTATTTCTCATATATTTACTATGAACCTATGAGTTTTTGTCAATTTGTAAGAGCCGTTTTGCTCCAATTCACCTCCGTTTCATGTCTTCGGTAATACAGAGCCTTTATGGATGATGTTGTTAAATGGCTGTTTACTTTTTTCTTTTTTTGTCCTTCAGGTTATCATGTAACTTCTTGTCATACCGTTTCTTTTTGTTTGAACTGCCCCTTTGTTGTACTTTTCCTCTTGCTTGCTGTAATCTTTAGGTTCAAATAAATTCTCATACATGAAGAAGGCAGAGAAGGCTTCGCTTTAAAAACAATGATTATTTTCTAAGAAACGTGCTCACAAGCGTACTCTGCCCAGCTTTTTGAATAAAACGTCCTTCATATAGGAGTGACGTAGTCTGTGCATGGGCGTCGGCAGGGGTGTGCAAAAGCCCCTCGCCATGATGCAACGGGTGTCCCCCCCCCCCTCTCGAAGACAAGATCCTGCCGACGCCCATGGGTCTGTGTAAGGCGTTTTCGCACTTTATTTGAAACTCATAAAGCTCATGAAGCAAACGCATGCATGAAAGCGACAGACGACGTGCAGCCCTATACGTGTCGCCCGTTTTAAATTCGTTTGGTTTCTGCGCACTTCTAGTTAAGGAATTTATCATTAAGCTGTAATTTCATGTCTGCCAGCGCCCCTCTCGACGAGCACCATGTTTCGGGCTGTGAAAACAAATGCTGTCGTCCATATATATACCTCATTTCTGTTGTGAGGAGTTCAACACTGCACGAACACATGACGACCGTGCGTCAAATATCATTTGGCAGCGTGCCATTTCACCATGCATGTTTGATTAATCGAATCCCTCTCAATGATCAGTTAACCAATCGTTCAACCAAAAACAGAGGTTTAATTTGCAGCTTCAGGAGGCGCACGGTTGCTCCTTTATGATGCAACACCGTTCTACAGTCCCTTATCGTTGCGACATTTCAAGCAGGTAACACAAGCATGCAAGTGTATAGAGGCCTCGACGTGTAGCGAGAAACTTAGGGTCATTGGTTATTGAGTACAATTACCATTGCGGCTCGCATATCTTGCTGGCATCGTCTTATAGTTTAGACCTTCCCTGCCGCTGCAGCCAAACCACGACAAGAAAGACATTCTCAAAACGTGCAAGATCAACGGAGTCCGCTGGAATCCTCGTCGAAAGCGGCTAACGAAAGTATACACGTGCTCTTGTGCTTCGTATAGAGCACTGAAAAACGCAGCAAGCCTTCCTGTCATCAGGCGAAATATATCGTTGCCTACGTGAACAGAATAGCGCAAAGGCAAGTCGGATGATTATTGGCGGCTGACCTTGTACGCGCTATGATTAAACGAAAGCGCCCGAAGATCGTGTATACCGGTGTCTCAGATCGCAGTGGTTCTCTGTGGCACACGATATTCTGCCAATTGTTCTTCTTGGCTTTACGCGACGGGCCCGGTTGCACTCCTGACAACGTTGATCACGCCTTGTACTGCGCGAATTGCGTTCTCAGCCACGGTGCTAAAGAGAAGAAAGAAACACACCCGCAATAAGTTCGTGGCGCTGTGTGCCCGTTAAGCGGGCTTGTGCATAAAAAGCTGAGTCACGCCATGTTCATCGATCGTTCAAGTGTCCGGGTGTTACAAATGGGCGACCAAGAAGCCGCTACAGCGTGCTTGCAGGGCGTACTGATTTTCTGGTTACCCGCTGGTTCGTCGACCTTGACTGAAGCGTGCTTGAAAACCCGTATCACATTGTAAATGAGTACTCGGGTATGTTCATACGGCGTAAGAAGAATTGCCGCGCAGTGTAAAAAAACACAATAAAAAAAGAATTTGACAGGAGGGTTTGTCGGTGAGTTCTTGGATTGCTCACGGAGTGCACATGTATAGACGGTCCATGCCCTTTTGTTCGTGCTTGTTCTGAACAATTTTCTGGTGTATCGGTGGTAATGGCATTTATTGGCAGCAGACCACGAGACAACGGGTTAGATTTCCAGCCGTGACGTGGACGTTGTTGTATGGGGCAAGAGTTTATGTTGTAAGCCCGAGCTCGCGCGGAGCAAAACTTGTAGGTCACGTCCCCGCGATAAGTCTGACGGTCGAGACTTTGACCGTAACACCATGGTCACCCTAATTAATTAATTAATTAATTTACAGAATTCCTGCATTGCCGTTGTGGCATTACTGTAGGGGGGAGCGGTGCGAATACAATGTCAACATTGTTTGGATACGTAGCTCGACAAGTTAAGTGCGGGGAAATGAAAATACAGAACGCCATGCCTAATCGCTTAGTCAATACAGGATCAATACAAAAGACAAATGCAATATCAAATGGCACAACCAATACAAAGTAAAAGTACACATGAAGTTGCTAACCCTATATAGAATTCACGTCCAAGAAATTTGAATATTAGGGGCTTAATTCACAAAACCGTGTGTTCGTAAAAGTTATGTAGGCGTTGTGAAAAAGAAAAAAAAAAGAATCTTAGGAGGCTTGAAGTGCCGGTCTTTAAAACTAATAAACCCAATCAAGAAAAGAAGGACGGCGTGGTTTGAAAATGAGATTCAGTGCTCTGAGGGAGTTGGATAATAATTAACACAGTCTGTGAGGCATCTGGAGCGTGTAGTCACTTCAATGTCGTTTGTCGTCTCTATCTCTCTATTTCTTTTTAAACAGAAGATATGTAACAGATATTGGCACTTTTAAGTGCCGCACCTGCTTGTGTTCACATAGAATGGTTAGATAGTAAAAACTAAAAACTAAGGCGTCACTGAACAAAAAAAATGTCAGAATATTGAGAAAGTCAGACTTGAAGTGAGGTGCCATAAATGCACTGAAGACAGCTAAAAAACCAGAAATCGCACAGAATACATTCTAACGTGTAGCTAACTGATACAGATGCACCACACCAGAGAACAAAAAGCCAGGTCACAGAAATTCAAGGCACACAAATTCGGCCGCAAAGAGGAACACACGTAACGTAAATTCAAACGTAACACAAACACCAGATGATATGAAATGTGGTCAACTATTTCAAACAATGCTGCTCATTTCCGGAAATCGCTGGAGAGCGGCTAGCGCACTCGCCATTTTGAGCATATCTGTCGGTTATGGATCTATGATCTGTCTTTAAGAACGCAGTCATAACCACCTTGTAATTCAAACGTGACACTGCATAGACCCGATACAAAGTACGATCTTCAGAAGCGAATACAGAGCTTGCACACTCGAAAAGGCACGTGTGCGGAGAGTGGCAAAGCGACCAATCAGAGAAAGAGGAAGGAAGCTCGCCGCATCTTGGAAGCGAGATCCTCTGCTGGATTCGTTTGACCCCCGTGGTCCGTAATGGCCGCCAGCAAGGGCGCCCGTTCGGACGTGGTCCTTCATCAGAGACCCAGCGGCGGAGGCGCGTGCTAGCGCCGCGGGAGCGTGATTAGGCATTCAGAGTGGTTGACCGGTGTGCTCTTTTGTTCCGGATGTTGCGCACCGAAAGACGAGAGCCGAGCACCTTTCTTTCGACTGCCTTGCCGACGCCGACAAGGTGGGGGTGTGGGCGCTTTCTTTCTTTCTTTGTTTTTCTTTCTTTCTTTCTTTCTTTCTTTCTCTTTCTTTCTTTCTTTCTTTCTTTCTTTCTTTCTTTCTTTCTTTCTTTCTTTCTTTCTTTTGATGGGCTGATGCCGAAAACACGCTTACATGAGCTCCGAGGAAGGGAGAAGAGCGGGAGAAAAACGACGCGTTCGCCCTTGTAATTGAATCAGAGCCGTTTAGCAAAGACAATCGCACCGGCTGGTCATGGCCACCGCCGCCGAGAAAACGCGGACGCACGGATGGATTGGCGCAACGCTGTCCAGCAACTTAGCTATTGCGGAAAACGCAAAAACGGTAAATAGAAACTCAAGAGGCCCTATCCAAAGGAAGGAGTGTGAAGCTTAAATAGCAACAGCTGGCCCTATGAAGCAGACGGCGACGATAACGACGACGGTGACAGCATGGCGACTACCCAATGACGACACGAAAGCGGTTCACGGGGGGGGGAGGGGGGGGGGGGTTTATGATCCAATCCTGGGCGTGGGTGCATTTTGCCCCCAGTACTGATGAAATGTTAACTTTTATTTTCTTGCGGCTTATCCTCCGTAAAGAAAACATAAGAATAAACATGATTGTGATATTATGGGAGGGTGAGCACGTCTAATATAAACAATGCCACCTTATCCGCTATGGCTGTTAAAAAAAATATCGCGGGGCAGTTATGACATCCCGTTTGTCCGATGACTTTTTTTTCTCTCTATCACACTTAAGGAAGCTTCGATCTATGTATCTAGCATCATCATTGGGGGTTTGTTTTAACGCCTGCCGCTTGATTATGTCTAATTTCGAGCAGGACCCGGCATCCTTGCTTTCTTTTTCTTTTTTCTTCTTTTCTTTTCGCTTGGGTTACCACGCGGCATAACATCATAATGGAGTTAAATGTAAGCATGCAGGCCCGTTTCATAAAGATACTGCAACAGTGACTTATAAAATGCGTTGTCCATAATCCATCTTCCTAGTCGTCTACTTGATTACTGCTCAATTTCACACCTCTAAGAGCACTCTCGCCAATTGTCATTGTCCCAGCACACGCCTAAAGTAAATGGTGTGTATCCGTTGCAGATGCAGGAGCAGAGCCCTTCGGACACTGCACAATGTCTTCGTGTGGTTGACCCCAAGCACAAGTGACGGGTTGCTGTAAGGGCCGACCCGGATCATGTTTTCGTGGGCGCCTCGTTGCGCGCCTTGTGCCACTCCTGCAAGTTGTACTCTGGCACCTGGGCGGCCACTACTTTCACATGCTTAGAGCGTGGATGTGTATCAACTGTCTGCAGTGCGATGTATCCTTGCCTTTCGCAATAATTATTTAAAGCAAAACGAGCGAAAAAAAGTGAGCAAAGGATGCCAGTTTCACACCTTAGTACATGTAGTGGCCTCCACTGGTACTGCACAACATTCTTCAACAAAATACCTTACACCTGAAGTGCTTAAACGCGAAGCTTACCTCCTGTGTCGTTAGCGATCAGAGGTTGCTTTCACCAAAACATCTCGGTCATTCGTTGGAAATGATGGCAGTACTTGATGCTACGTCTGCTGCTGACAAGATAACATTCACCCCCTGTACTGCCGCATACTGTCGCCGATTTGACTTGCGATTACACTCCCTCCCAAATGTCTGTTGGAACACCGACCTGACCACTGGTTGGCTTGTACAGTGATCTTCGACGTAGTTGCCATTTGTGCGTGCACGGGATCGCCATGACATCCATTCCCATTCGTTTCTCTATCTCTCGTCTTTCTATCCGTCTGTTTCCCTTTCCAACGTGGTGTAGCGTATACCGAGCGCTGATCTGGTTGTGATCGCTGTGAAGAATGAAATGCTTTTAGCTCCCGTTGTCGGCGACCTTCAAGTGACCTTGAGCCAAAAGCCAGAGCCGTTATCCGGGCACTCAAACGAGAACATCACGCGCATCGTTGCGAGAACAGCCTGTCAAAAGGTGAGAAAATGCGGTCTCTGGCCCCCAACCCTTTGTACAGGACCGCATTAAATCCGCTTGTTACTTCCCAAACAAGTTGTAAAAAATATATATTTTTTTTGCTTCCGATTTCTTCCTAATGTTTGTTCCCAATATCACTGAAGTTGTAACTTCTAGTACGCTGAATTATTTTCTATATTTTCTCCCTTTCAATCTCCTACTACAACACAATTCTTTTCTTGCGCAAGAACCCCCGCAAGTATATGCTCCTGAAAAGAAAAAAAAATATTACTCAGGTCTGCCCAGACCTTTGTACCACGGAAATGATTAACCTCCGGAAAAAACGAACCCGCACGGCTAAGATGTTAAGCTGTCAGAACAACAACGAGACCGTTTGTCACTGTGCCGACCGGGAGGGGTCAGCAAACTTGTCATGAGTGGTGCGCCGAGGCATAGGCGTATCCCTCTCTAATATAGTCGGTTCCGTTTTAGTGAGACGCGATTAAGTGTGCATGGGTACCAAAGTTGACAGCGTACGGGGGCTGCTGGCCTCACGAAGCGCTCACAAATGAGTTTTGGTCCCCCTTCAACGCCGTATTATTTGCTCACGGAAAGTTTTTTTTTTTTTCTTGCTTTAACGCGCGAACAATGGAAGATGAATTGTAGGTATAGAAATAGGCTCTATCTAGGTGAGACATACGAAGGGAAGGATACACACGCACGCACGCACGCACGCACGCACGCACGTACGCACGCACGCACGCACGCACGCACGCACGCACGCACGCACGCACGCACGCACGCACGCACGCACACACACACACACACACACACACGCACGCACGCACACACGCACATCTCTTCGTATGTATCATCTAGCGCCGCAAAACGATGTTTCGCAAATTAATATTATTTTTGTTAATATTATGAATAGTATTATTTATTAGCCTGAGAATATTTAGGATAAAGGCCATGCGCTGTCAACGTTATTAGAAATGTGGCAGTCTGGGCACGTTGGTATTCCATATGTAAAAACTGTACAGGCGCAAGCAAAACGCGGAGGAAAGTAGGCCCACAAACACACACACACACAGGCACTACTTCCACCAATTTATTTGTGATCGCGACGCTACTTTTTACGTAGTTCTTGTGCGACACGGTCTACGTTCATATGCCGACGACCCAACGGAACTTGAACTCCAGGCGATAGGCTGGGCAGTAGACCAGGTCTCAAGCAACACGCATGCAAAACACCATCGATATATACACACACTCCCAATATGCGCTGCATGCTTGCAAGTCTCGCCACACAGCCTCATCAGAAGTACTCCTATTCAAGCAGGCATTCAGGCGTGCGGAGGTCCGCGGGGTCACTGCAACACTTCATTGGATCCCTAGTCACCAGGGCATCGAGGGAAATGAGAGAGCCCATGAGGCGGCGCGCGCCTTTCTTTCCAACCGCGTCATATCCCGGGATCGTTCAGAGACCCTCAGCACCAGCACAACTAGCACGACAAAAGGGCCAGCGTATGACCCAGACAGAGCTCTGAGAGCAGCAGCCAACCGGCGCAAGAGGGAACTCCGTGCGAGTGTCCCGCCAGACCCAAACCCACTTACCGCGGGTCTTCCCAGGTCGGGGCAGGTGCTGCGTATGCTCCGTTCCATATATGCTCCGAGCATGTATGCTGCTGCATATATGCTCCGTTCCGGCTTCGTCCTCACACCGGACGTGCTGGAGCGGTGGCGGCAGTACCGGCCACGCCGGGAGAGAGGCCCTCCTTTCCCTTCTCCTGACTCCTTTCCGTCACAGGAACCTGGCCCCTCGACAGCCTCTGAGGACGAAGAAACACCCCAGGAGCCGCACAGGTGCCCTGACTGCGGCGTGGCCACGCGACCATCCGCAGCCCATTTGTTTTGGGAGTGCCAGCGCTATACGCTAAGCAGCGAGACCACCACCTGAGGGCGGTGCAAGTGTCGTCCTACGAGGAGTGGATTAGGCCGGCAAACTAGATTGGCGGATTCCGACAGGGCCATTCTGGACTCGCTCTTCGGTTTCGCCAAGGACACGCAGCTTCTAGGATGGCTCTAATTTCTCCTTCCCTCTCCCCTTCCTATTCCACATAATAGGCCTTCGAGCCATCCTACAATAAATACATTTTCATCATCATCATCATGGCGAACATATCCGAAATCTAAGGCATTGTGAGTTAACAAATCTACAAGAGCAAGATGGCACCTCCAGGAAATCTAGGCCCCAAACTAGAGCACTGCACGGGCTCGGGCTTATCCGAAAGCCCGGACCCGGCCCGGCCCACGGGCCGGGCCGGGTAGGGCAGTTTTTTTCTTGGGCTCTGGCCGGGCTCGGGAACGGCAGTGCTTTATGACTCGGGCCCGGGCCAGGCTCGGACTTTCTGGTGGTGTGCATGTAACGTGCATCGAGTTATCCTCGCGCGTGTCGACTCTGAAAAACATGTTTTTTTCGGTCTCGGGCCGGGTTCAGGCCGGGTTCGGGCCGGGCTCAGGCCTAAGGTAAAGGGGTGGCGGGCCGGGCCGGGCCGGGCAGGTAACGTAGAATATTTCCGGGCCCGGGCCGGGCCCGGGTCTCGCCATAAAACTTTTGGTCGGGCTCGGACGGCCAGCCCAACGTAAAAAAGTTGTCGCAGTTTCACGTGAAAGGCGAAGCATCAATTGCGATAGCAAATTTGTAGCGGGCTATACGGAGTAATGATAGTAGCTTTATCAGCTGTATAAGCTTGGACATGCAGCAGCACCAGCAACACGCAGAACAGTTGTCGACGCCGTCGGCGTTTTGCCCACGTTCGCACAAAATGCGTGCGGCGTTGGTGACTGTTGCCGGAGCCTCTGATATAAATAGGCACTTGGTGCCGCAGCTAAACGTCGCCTCCCTTCCCTCCCCCTCCCCCCACGGCCTTTCGTGCGTCAGAAGAAGGCGCGTTTGCTCTACATATATGGTGATTGTAAAGGAGGAAAGAGACGCCCACTTCTGCAGCCCTTAAGTACAGTGAATTAGAACTCCGGCGCAATTACTGTTTTTCACCAGGGTGCCGGACAGGCTATAGTCGAGTGAAAGACTCGCCGAAGGCGTCTCTTTTCACCGTTCCACAAGACGAAGAAAGGAGACATCAGTGAGAAAGAAACTTACACCGTGAAGACAAGAAGCTTGATCAGACATGTGCCGTGCGCCAATTGCACTTTGAGCCGCGTTACATAATTAGAGACTTCGTTGACGTCGTTAACGGCAAAGAGATTTTTTTTTTCATTTCGCCGTACTCCATAAATGGTTTGTTTTATTTTGTAAACATTGTTATTGTTGTACGTACAAAGAAATATTTTCCACATGCACTAGCAGCTGGAGATTTGTAATATTTTTGGAATCTGTGCAGTACTTTGAGTATTCTTTGGTTGGGCTGATTTTGCTTATTTTTCACTGCTGCAACAATAGTGTACATCGCTTTTGTTTCGATGCTGTTCCTAATAAATTTGCACGAACTTGAAAGTGCATTCGAAAACAAAAGCAATTTTATGCGCTCGAAGAGCAATGCCGCCTGCTCGCTGAAATCATTGGTCGAATTCACTTACAATTATACTATTAGAAATAAGCTTGTTTGATATTTTAAGGAAAATAATTTTTGCATAAATATATGCGCCGTGTTTTTCTTTCCGGCGATGTGTACCCACACGTCGTGTATATGCATTTATGTTGCAAAAAAACTGCCCGCAACTTGACCAAGTGCGGTCAGCTTGGGCAGCAGTCTACTGCTAATGAGAGCGGCGCTAGCTCGACGCTGGCCTTAGTGGACCGCAGTGGACGATTACACGGTGATAAATAGTACTATATATATACATATATATATATATATATATATATATATATAATAAGCAAACCATAAGAAGCCAACAAACAATAACACCAAGGACAACAAACAGGCTGTCCTTGGTGTTATTGTTTGTTGGCTTCTTATGATATGCTTATTAAAATAATCGGGCCCCTCGGTTCCCTTTCTTCTCGTTATATATATATATATATATATATATATATATATATATATATATATATATATAAATTGTCACGTAGTAGTGACGCTGAAGTAAACAGTCGTAAAACTGTGTATTACGACACTGATTCTTTATTGGATGAACCTGTGTCCACGAAAGCAAGCTACACTCTAAGCACAACGAAAGCGGCGAACACAGTCGGCGATCGTTGAAAATCTGCTCAGCGGCGAGACGCGTCGGCTTTTATACATGAGTCATCGAATGTTCCAGATTATTCCCTGGTGCCCGCGTGTCTTCCAGAAAGTTCTAGACATTTCGCGTCGCTCATACAATCAGATAACATAAGCGTCGGTGAAAACAGGCAACGGAAAGAAGCATCGATAACGTTCTAGAAACTTCCGATACAGGCGCGTCCTGCGCTGAGAAATAACGTTTAACATTTGTTAGCCGATGGAAAGCGGCCACCGGTGAAAGATAAACATGTATACGTGTCAATATATATAACGAATCATCGTGCTCATATATATAAAACGAATTATCGTGCTCACGTTATCGTCACAGTAACTGCTACAAACTGCCGCAAGCTGCCCACTGCGGTGGCGAACCAGCGCCCAAATTCATGCACTCGCGAGGCCATCGATAACGCCGCCCGAGCCGTCGCAGTCACAATGGTAAAGTTTATATATAGCACAAAATGCGAATTTACTCCTTTCCGGTAATACAGATAGCAAGAACTCCTTTAGATTTACGCTATGCAGTGAAATAACCCGCATAGCGTAGGTGCAAGACTGCAAAACGTTTCAGGTGAGAATGTTTGAAGCGCCATCTCTCGGAGGCGACATCAAGGGCCTCAAGCGGAGCCGTCATCTGAGCCCACTACCCCTATTCTAGAACACTATACCTTAAGGGAGCACGGCGCAGAACGCGCGTTTGTTCTCCGCCGTGGGTTCACTCCCCGTGAAAGCACGCGTCCCTCGCGCCCTTTCACTCGCACATACAGCGTTCGGCGGCGCGCGGCGACGATTTCATCTGCATTGACGTCATACGGAACCTCACGGCGACGGCGACGGCAGAAATCTGCTTTGGAGTGTCCATATAATTGCTATCGCAATACAACGGGCCCGGGCCGGGTCCGTGCAGTGCTCTACCCCGAACACGCTGCCAACTACTGAGCGATGCTGCAGGCAGGCAGAGAGTGGTTGTGGTTTTCATTTTTCCTGAGATATCTTGTCTGTTGAATCAATGGAGCAAATAAGGTAACGCGATATAGAATAATTAGCGCACGATCCTTGAAGCGCTGTCAGCCTTTTTACTGTTGGAATGCGTAAAGAGCGAGAGGGTTCCAGCACTTGATGGCGGTGCATTGTAGACGAGGGACGTGTCGATCGACTCTCAGTTTTGTTTGCGGGCTATCTATGCGTTTGGTCTGCGTGCTGCATCGATCTTTCGTTTGTATCACGAATGAGGGCCCTAATGTTGATGCGCGCAAGCACCTAATCCCGTCGTACTTTCCTAAATCCTACGCGCTTTGTTTGCAGCCCGCAAAAATTGAAACAGCAGCAGCTATCATCACGGAAAGAAATTATTTGGACATTTCTCCCAATAAGACTCTACAACTTCTTCATTCATGATATTTCCTTTAAAGCAATACTTTAAAGGTTATTAATAAATTATTGATTATTAATCATCTAAGCTCACAGTAAAAATACCTTGTGTTGCTCAAGAGGAGAGTGAACAGTACTAAGATGGCTGCATTCTCGTAGTGCCATGCGTGGCTTTTTTAAGGCTTGGCCCGAGTTAGCTGAAACACACTGTACGTTTCTGCCAGATAGACCAGATCGGCACCGACCAGATAGACTCGATCTGACAGTGCACGTGTGTGGCCTCTGAATTAGGTGCGAGGATATCTGTTTCCCTGCTCATCTTCTTTGGCGATTATTCGCTGCTTAAATAGCTTTTCCACTTCCTCAGTGAGAGACTGCAAACAGCACATTTTCTGGTTAACCAGCACGCTTTATCTTCCTCTCTCTCCTTGTAAGACCTCAGAACAAGTCGTGGGTGCTATTTTGCGGCCGCCGAAACAGGACACCAGTACAGTAGGCTTGCAGAAACGCTTCCGTGCATAAAGTTAGAGGAGCACGTGAACGAACCGAAACCGAGTTCATGAAACTTTTTTTAGTGTTGTTTTCCGCTGGTCAGTCAACTTCACTAATAATTTGTGCAGCATCAAGATTTGCTGGCATTTGCTCTTCCCAGAGTCCTTCTTACGAAGAAGTCTAGCGTACGATTGTTTTCGTGAACACAAGCCCGGGTGTATAAAACTATTTCAGTAAAGTAAAACCCGGATATAACGAATTGTCCTGTATAACGAACAGCTGGAAAATCCCCCTGAAATTTTTTTAGAAAGTTTTATTTTATATATGGTATTATTGATATATCAAACTATTTCACGATCCCCTTCGAGTTCGATATATCAGGGTTCGACTGTATCCTTCTATAGGGTGCATATTTATAAGCCCAAGCGCTGACTTAAACCCTATGAAACTCCCAGAATCGAAAAAATGAATCAGACCGATGCTCTTGAAGCCGGAAGCTAGTTGGCATAGCTCAACCTAACCGGAAGTGTAAAAACGAGCATATTGATTTCTTTTGTTACGCGAAGTATATTTGACGTCGGAAGCTGGTTAGCTTCCACGTATGTAGAGGCTCAAGTTTTCCCGATACCCCCATTTGGCAACAACGCACGGTTATCTATTATCTGACCAGTTATTCATCACCCATCTCGGTGTTGGGGGCGGCGATAGAGGCGAGGCGTTTTGTAGTCACTATTTCAGCGTCTACGCCTCGTCTTGCAGCTGATTCTTAGTTATTCCAATTATATATATATATATATATATATATATATATATATATATATATATATATATATATATATACGTTGGTGGCGTATACAGAGGATACACCAACAGAGGGCAGCGCCAAATGAATGTGCCAAATCTCAAAAGATGCCGCCGCGTACGGTGAGGCGTGTTGCTGTACGTAGCCGGACACCCGTGATTCGTTGGCGCGAGCGGCATGTTAATAACTAGTTGCGTGCATCGCGTGTGTGATTGCTGCGCGCGCATACAATGCGGGCACAGCTAGAGCCCCTTTGTCTCTGCCGCCCGCGTTCCATTTGCGTCGCTTGCGTGTGTCAGTTCTGCCATTATCATAATGCGCGGCTCTCCCTCTGGCCACGAACGGTCTGACTTTTTCCGCGTTGCTGCCTGCATGCCAACCCATGCGCTTGCTCTAGCGAGCTCTGAATATTCGTACGTCGCCGTTTCTTGTTGGGATCGAGTACTGCACCGGATGATTTATGAATAGAAATCTGTGTGAACTTCTCTCTTCCTTCTTCTCTTTCAATCGCCTGTACTCTTCCCCAGTGCAGGGTAGCCTTCAGGGCTCAGCCAGGTTAAACTCCATTCCTTTCCCTTTTGACTTATCTCTCTCTCTCTCTCTCTATATATATATATATATATATATATATATATACATTGCAAAGACATTTTCTGTATAGCTTGCGACAGGTCTTGTATTCTGAAATCGGCGACTTGTTCTGCTTCGTATAAGAGGTAAACCTGTATTGTGTCCGTTTTACATGTTCTGAACAAGGTGACCTTTTTGTCATGTTATACGCTTCTGGTGGAAATGCTTCGTTGTAGCTTGAGGCTTACGAACCGCGGTAGTTCATTGGCTATCCTGTTTCGCACCTGGGTAGCAGGTTCTATCTACTATTGCGTCGGCTTCATTCCGACGGTTCATAAATGTGACGATAGTTGTGCGCTTATATTTGTAGCCCGGTACTCGAAACCAAGGTAGGAGCCATCCATTATTACGTGCGTCATGACGCAGGTCTTCTTCTGTGTAAGGGAGCCCGATTATTAAACTTGTTTGCGGTTTTTCCTGGTGAAATCGGTGGAAGACTCGTCAGTGGATGATTTGCGCACTGAACCAAACTTACGTGCGTCGTACAACTGTTGCCCATGTTTATGCGCCATTCTTTCCCACTTTATATTATTGGAAGTCAGCTTCGTAGTATTCCTTAAAGAATAGCAGGATGCTTATTGAAACAATGTTAACAAGGGTTTTGCAAAAGCCCCACTCACAAATTATTCGAATACTTCAAGGCAGTCTAAAATACGTACATCAATTTTTCCTGCTATAATTGTATTAGTAAGTTCAGTTGAAAATATTCTGATATTGTTTTTATTGCTGAGTTTCCGAGTTCTATATACTTGATGCTTCAGTTTTTCTGGAATTCAGCATTTTCCCTCGAAGTTTTGGATTTGATGGCCTAAATTGAAAATAAACTTCTGACTTTTACTAGATTTCAACATTTCCTTTTAAATGAAAGTTACTTCCGCGAACCCGCTGTAGTGGCTGCCAAAAATAAGAATTTCTCCGTCCCAATGGATTAAGTTAGGCGCTATTGAAAACACAAAGCACTAACACTACCCCATAATGCCGCGGTCTCCTGTTATAATTGGGCAACACTGCTCAAAAGCGCTGGCATAACAGGAAACCCTTTAGGCGATAGTTCAACCACGGCCGCTGGATAAAAAAAAGGTGCGGCCTGCCACATGCATCGAAAACGGTGTGATCCGCCGCGGCGCCACACGTCGGGAGCTGTTGTCTGGCATCGGCATAGAAAATGCGTCAGGAACGCGCTTGGAACGCCGTCGCGCGTGCCAGCCGACGGCGCATTCCATCGCCGATGACTAGCGCCATTCAGCCCAGCCAAGCGGCCGACAATGCAATTGCGGCTGTCATATTATTGCGATAGCAATTATATGGACACTTCAACCGGATTTCTGCCGTCGGCGTCGCCGTCGCCGTCGCCGTCGTCGTCGCCGTCGCCGTGAGGTTCCGTACAGATAAAATCTTCGCCGCGCGCTGTATGCCCGAGCGCAAGCGTGCTGGGACGCACGCTATCACGGAGAGCGAACGCACTCAATCCCCCACGCGCAAGCAACGAAGCGGGAAGCCAGCGCCGGAGGGAGCGGGGGGGGGGGGGGCACTTCTACTGTGCCAACAACCGCGCTCGTCGCTCGGCCGCACGGTCTCTTATCTCTCCCGCGCGCAAGCAAGGAAGCGGGAAGCCAGCGCCGGAGGAAGCGGGGGGGGGGGGGGGGGGGGCGAAACTGTGACATTTTTCGCTCCCATTGCAACGCGTCCGACGCGGCAGGCCGCACCTTTTTTTTTGATACAGCGGCCGTGGTTCAACACAGATATCACAGATCGTCCGTCTGTGCGTGCCCAAACCCGCGAATTCTCTTCTGTGCTGTTTAGTAACGATTGGCTTATGACTGTGTTTCTCAAACGTTTCCAGTACATGGCACCTTTTAATAATACCAAACCTACCATGACCCCCCCCCCCCCCCCCCCCCTTCCGCGCTTCTTTTATAAGTCTTCTGAAAGTTAACTTTTTTCAGTGACGTGGATGCACTTACATTTTCGTCTATGTAAAGGGCATTAAGCGTGGCAGACAGAGCTACCAAGCATGCTTGCTAAGTTTTGTAACAAAAATTAGTTTACTTGTGTATCTTAATGAGGACGTAGTTTAAACCTTGATGTCTGGGTTTTAAATGTTGTAGTATTTATTTGGCTACTTCACAGGCAAAATTTCGTCGTCTCACACCGATAAACGAAGGAGCGTGAAGAGGCCAGCGGATAGTTCAAAGCTTGACGTCAAAGGTTGGTATATAGAGGCATTGACGTCATTGAATGACGTCATTGATTGACCCTGCGGGACGCCACCCGCAGGGACACTGGCCTACGTGAATGCCTGTCCGGAACATAGTTTGTGCATATACTGATGCTCGCGGAGTGTTTGTTACCACTCAAACGCACGCACGCACACACACACGCAGACGCACACGCACCCAAATACGTATTTCTATTCCCTTAATTTCCCCAGAGCAGGGTAGCGAACCGAACGATTTTCTGTGTCATATCCTTGCTAAGGTATAAACGGCTACCTGTAAAAGGGCGCTGAAGGGTAATGCTAGAATAACTTCATTCTCTTCTAGTATTATTTGAAAATCTTACTTTCATTTATTGAGCGGAAGGTGGTTCGTCAGTGGTGGAGAAAACCAAACGCAAGATTTCAATTCTATTTGATTTCGTGCCCTAAAAGCAGCACCGGCAGGTAAGTGTGACGTCATGAATTTCAATGCTCTCGCATGTTTGCATTGTTATTCTGCATAATGAGTTATAAAAAAAAGTTGTCGCAGTTTCACCTGAAAGGCGAAGCATCAATTGCGATAGCAAATTTGTAGAGAGCTATACGGAGTAATGATAGTAGCTTTATCAGCTGTATAAACTTGGACATGCAGCAGCACCGGCAACACGCAGATCTGTTGTCGACGCCGTCGGCGATTTGCCCGCGTTTGCACAAAATGCGGGCGGCGTTGGTGACTGTTGCCAGAGCCTCTGATATAAATAGGCACTTGGTGCCGCAGCTAAACGTCGCCTCCCTTCCCTCCCCCCCCCCCCCACGACCTTTCACGCGTCGGAAGAAGGCGCGTTTGCTCTACATATAGGTGATTGTAAAGGAGGAAAGAGACGCCTACTTCTGCAGCCCTTAAGGGAGCACGGCGCAGAACGCGCGTTTGTTCTCCGCCGTGCGTTCACTCCCCGTGAAAGCGTGCGTCCCTCGCGCCCTTTCACTCGCACATACAGCGTTCGGCGGCGCGCGGCGACGATTTCATCTCTACTGACGTCATACGGAACCTCACGGCGACGGCGACGGCGACGGCGACGGCAGAAATATGCTTTGGAGTGTCCATATAATTGCTATCGCAATAAAAGCTGTGTAAGTTGAGCAGTTTGTTCCTTTAGGATACGATGTAATCCTTGTTTTCTTTAGAAACCAATAGTAACGCTATTGCTTAAAACCAACGCTGTCAAAATCTGTGAAGTCACGGGCAGTTCATGTGCAACTTTATTTAACAAGGCGTCGGCGCACATCTTACGCTTTGACCAATACTGTCAGGCTTTGAAATAAAACTTCGCTGACTGAATAATTAATTTTTAAAGTATGAAATGCAATTAGCTCCCGTTGTCGGCAATCTTCAAGTGACCTTGAGCCAAAAGTCAGAGCTGTTGTCCGGGCACTCAAACGAGAACATCCGGGCATCTTTGCGAGAACAAAACGAGATCATCCGGGTGACCAGTCAAAAGTAAATATATATGGTTTCTGGCCCCCAACCCTACCACATTACATACGCTTGTTACTTCCCAAACAAGTTACAAAAAATATTACTTCCGAGTTCTTTCTAATGTTTGTTCACATTATCACTCAAGCTGTAAAAACTTCTAGTACGCTGAAGTTTTGTTTTTCTCTAGAGGCAACAACAATACGCCGTTTGGCCCACTTTTTTATGCCTTCAGGAAACAAATAGGAAAAATACCAAGCCGAATGCTTAGAAACATTTGTTTTAAACTTTTTGAAACATTGTTGTGAGAAAGAGTGGGGCTACCATTCTACGGCACGGTCCAAAGAAGTGCCTATCACGCCGGTTTCACTGCCGTCGAGGCGCGGGCGTCTTGACAGCCTTGGGTGGAAAAATCGCGGGCGTGTCAGGTAATTACAGACGTCAAAGTGGAAACGCAAACCAACGAGACAAACGAACAAGATCGTAGAGGTCAACTGGTAACGCGAGTCCAGCGGAACGCGGATAAATGTCTGGCGCGTATTGCAGATTGCACAGAGAGACGACTCGAATTTACTTGTAACGGCTCATGCCTTGTGGCATTCCTGTAGTAGACGAATGAAGAATCAATCTGGCAGCCTGCCCATATTAAGCGTTACGCTGAAATGATTGCTTATGCGCTGCCAAGCGCACCTCGCATGAAGTAAATGGACCTCACAAGTCGCCGTATTGAAGGCTGCTAGTATAAGAATGCTTGCACGGCCATTTATCGTCAGTTCGTAAGAACCGATGGCAGAGAATCGGGATGGCGGCCGCGGAACTGGTGATGGTGGCCGGCCAATGACCAATAACACTTACGACCGAAAAGCTTTGTGGTAGTGTTAACTTTAAATGATGGAAATTGAAGAGAAAAGTGCAGCGCTGTAACTGTCTCTTGCTGTGAGGACATCTCAACAGCAATGTACAGGGGAGGGTCGAGGAGAAAAAAAGAAGAGAAGAGGAAGGAAGCCTCCCCAGTCAAGCGGCAAGACCAACCGACTAAAGAAGACCGAAAAAAGCTTCGTGTAGCCGGCCCTATATAGATAGTCGACACCGCTTATCTGGGCTAAACTCGGTGGAGACGCCTGGTTTCTCAGTAGGGTGATTATTACCTCGAATGAAGTTCCTGGTAAACCAACGCCACGTCTAATGTTTCACAACCTTGCGTCACAATCACGGCGCGCACTTCGGTGCGTGCATTTCGTACTCCCGCAGCTCTGTCTGTGGCTCCAGTAAGAACAAACGTCCGGCCCTGCATGCTTGTTTCTGCATACTTGTTTCTATCTTAATGTGCAGGGTCGCGGGGTGACAAGATCGCGACGGCTCGTCCGACGTTCGAGAGGTGTCGCTTGTCCCGAGGCAAGGTTTCGGCGAGAAGCGAAAGCTTAGGCGTCACGGAGGACGGCCGCCTTGACAGACAGGTAATCGGGAGCGGACGGTATACACCGGTGCAAAGTGAAAGGCTCCGCGGCTGTCAGACAGATTGCTGCGAAGCGCTTACTACCGCGCCTTCGGGTCACTGTGATTGCTCGAAGCAGTGTCACAGAGATAGGACGCATACGACGTGTCGCTCGATCCGAGGACTCGAATCAGTAGCCAGAAGCGGAAAGAACGTTGTTGAGGAACTGAGTGTTCTTTAAGGCGAAGCTTTGTGTGCACAGACACACCACGGATTCGCATCGACCAGTCGTTCGGTCGTTCGGTATCTCGCATGGCAGCATATATGCAATAGTCTTATATAGTACAGAATTGAGCCACCGTGTAGCGCTAGCGAGACAAGTTGTGTTCCACGTATAGTAAAACAGTACAGAGTGTTTCAGCGAACACTTTCAATTTTTTTTTCAATACGAACAATTAACATTTATTCTTAGCCTGCGAGAAGATAAGCACTGTCATTGCCTCACACGGCAAAGCCCCTCCTGCCACGCGCCACCGCAACGTTTAAGTAATTAATTAAATTATGCGGTTTTACAGTGCGAAAACCACGATTTGATTATGAGGCACGCCGTAGTGGGGGACTCTGGAATAATTTGGACCACCTGGGGTTCTTTAACGTGTACCTGAATCTACGTAAGTACACGGGTGTTCTCACATTTCGCCCCATCGAAATGCGGCCGCCGTGTACGGGATTCCATCCCGCGACCTCGTGTTCAGCAGCCCAGCACCATAGCCACTAAGCAACCACGGTGGGTTCCACCGCAACGTGCATGGAAGGGCTCTTTATTACACGCTGCACATCGCATCATGCCTGAAGCGTCGATTCGGTTGCATATTGTCGTCCTGACGATGCGATGCTTTAATGCGGTTTTGCGTCTCCACGCCCTGCTTCAGTTGTCCGCATGGAGAAACTTCGACAATGCGCATTTTTCAGAAGAAGCGGGAACGTGCCGTACCGTTTCTCGAGTTTAAATCTCTTCCACTTTGTCCGCGATTGTTGCCATGTCTAGCAGCAGCGCTTCCTTTATTATGAGGCTCCAAACGAGCCACGATTTCTAACGACATCTTTCCCCTCGCGATCCTTCCATGTGTGCAAGTTGCCACGAGCGAAGAGTGACAACGTTGTTATTCAGTCGTTTCATGACGGCGTTGGCGTTGCCCCTTCACTGTCTCCTCTATGTATTTTTTCTCTGAGCTGTTGAGCGTGCGTACAAAGGCAAGCGCTGCAGCTTCTGCAATGTAGTGTCGTTGAGCGGAATTACGGGCAGGAAGAGAGGAAGTGGACAGGACAGACGCTCACTGCCTGCCCGTAATTCCGCTCAACGACACTACATGATGCACTAACTGGCCCAACAGTTAATGTTCCTGCAATGCCTTTGCGGGCAGTTCACGCGGAATTACAGCCTTCCAGAGGACATTGTGTCGACGGGCAGGAAGTTCCAGAGGGCATTGTGGCAAAAGCCAGGGAACTCAAGAGGGCATTTTGACCTCTGGAAGTTGCTCCAGAGGTCAAACTGAGGTAGCTCTCGCTCGACAGTTGTCGCAGACCCCTCTCCCGCGCCTCTGCCGTGTACATCACACACGTTCTAAACCACGCCCCCCCCCCC
This sequence comes from Dermacentor silvarum, assembly GCF_013339745.2. Classification (NCBI taxonomy): domain Eukaryota; kingdom Metazoa; phylum Arthropoda; class Arachnida; order Ixodida; family Ixodidae; genus Dermacentor; species Dermacentor silvarum. Next base: position 20,132,298 of record NC_051160.1, on the reverse strand, counting down.
CCCCCCCTCCCCCACGCGGCATGCCAGACAGCAGCAACAGCAGCATTGGAATCGTCCAAGAAAGAGGCACAAAAAAGCTTAATTCGCTTAAATACACACACAGACTATTTATTTTCACCTCCTTGCTACTGCCACAGTAGTCACGCGCGGCCACAACTTATTGCAGCAGTGGCGACGTTTCGGCGATAGCCGCCCTGCTCTCACCTGCAACAGTCGTTTTGATACCCATTATCGCCGCTGAGAGGCGCTATTGCATTTGCACGGCGAAAGCCTATACTGTGTAAGGCGATACGCATCTCTGGAGTGCGATTTATACACAGGCCAGAAGGGTGCAAAAGGTCTCACGTTCGGATGTCAGGAATCGAGCCCTCGTTTGCAACCGGACTCGGGAATGCATTTGAAAGGGGCCGAAGGGCGGCGCACGGGTCGTCAGTAAGCTCATTTCGATCGCACCTAGCAGTTACAGCATCTTGAAGAACTTTTTGCGAGAGACATCCTCTTAGTGGGGCTGGAGGCTAAAACAAGAGGTGGTCTGGAAGAGGTGGCGTAACGCAGTATACTTAGCATCCCTAAAGCCTGCACGCGTGTTCGTGGCTCAATTGCTCAAACCGGTGGACAAATGACCCTCCGCATTCGCCACCTCTTGCTCGCGCCAAATGCTCTCCGTAAATGTCCTGACCGCACACGTAGTTCCGGCATCGACGCTGATGCGGAGTCGGGCCCTCCATGTTGACAACCTAGGTGCGTGCCGTGTTTCCTGCGGTTCTAAATAGCCCTTGTGATTATATAGGCATCCTTAGAAATGGTGTGGTGTTAACGAGAAGTGCTGTAGACACGCGCTGATCCGCAAGAGATAGCAGAGAGGGGTGTTTGTGTGAGTAGCCTCGCGCGTGACCCCATGGAGTTGCTACTTGTGTGGTTTCGGATGGCCCATCTCAATTTTGTTCGGGGCAAGTGTGTTGCTCAGTTCGGAGGATGTCAAGTTGTAAAAGGAATCGATTACTAAGTACAGATTGTTCGATAGTCTTGTGCACCGTGTGATTTCCGCTAGATCTTACGAGGCTATATCAAGAGTATACCGTAGGATGTTTCCTCTCAACTTGATAGAGTGCATGGGGATGGAACAGGATAGAATAGAAAATGTTGGGGGTGATGACTCAAGGCAACCCATCGCGTGACACAAAAGTAAAACCGGAATAACAATGAAAGGAGATTAGAAAAGGTAAATAATTTCAAGCTTTTGTGTGTAGGTGTGGAGAAGGGAATTTAGGTAACGAAAGATGACGAGGAAGAAATGTTTTATAGCAGACAAAATAGGACAGTTGGAAAGAACATAGCACAGGATATGATTCACCATGTCGGCATCCACAGTCCTGGGAGTGGGTCAATCAGAAAAAAAAAAGTTCAAAATCTATGTTATTTCAAGAGTTGTGCTTCTGCGAAGAGCAATAATGCGATCAAGGAGTAGTTAACGCGATCGCGCGAACCTCTGAGCGAGAGCCAGGGTGCGCCGCACGCATTTCCAGAAACTTTTTACGGCATGTCAGAGTTCAACCGGCACAGAAACAGATCGCGTTTCGTGACTCGAAAAGAGCCCCTTCCGAGCCACCCATCTGCCTTTCGTCATTAAAGTGTACGAGGGAATGGCATCGGGAATTATGGAAATTAACCATACCCTCTGCAAAGAGACACGATATCATCTTTCAGTGGTTTTCGAATCGTTGCGGCAATATTAGTAGCGACTTCGCTTACGAGGCTTCTTCCCCAAGGCACCCAGACGCTTACAATGACTTTAGTTAGGATCGGAGGCCGAAAGCGAACTTAATTTGTTCGCGCAAGAAACATAATTTATCATGTCCTCCGGGCGTCTCTAATATCAGTTTGCGTTGCCTGAGTCTTTTGTCCGTTACCCCTTACCCAGTGCAGGGTAGCAAACTGGATCTCTATCTTCCGGTTAACCTCCCTGCCTTTTGCATCCAATTTATATCTATCTCTCTCTTGCTCTTGCTGCGATTACCAACTAGCCTGTTGCGAGAAAACAACACTGCTATATGAATGAGACTGTCTGTGCCCGTACAAGTGCGACAATGTCGAAATGTCGAAAATGTGCTGCTGCGACGCAGCACAGCCGTACCGCATAGGGCTGAGAGTGGCACCTCCCAATGCCCGGTCCATCCCAAAGTGAAATGACCGATATACGAACATGCGACTCTTGTGAATACACGGAAGTGATCGATCATCAAGAATGAAGCGCGAAGACGATACAATAAACGGAGAACAACGATACATTCGCTGAGCGCACAACCGCAGTCTTTTTTTTTTTTCGCTAAGCGCATTTATAGATGCACAAGAATATAAAATAAATATATGCGCCAAAACAAGCAACTCGCGCATCCGCGGAAAAAAAATCATACTAATGTACAACATAGCCCTTCAAAGATAACTGATACAATTCCTAATATAGAACATATATAGACAGGGCGATGGGTGGCTAGCTAGCACATGTGAACATTTCGCGTGATAAGCGCGACCTTCCATGATTTCGCGTGTTCCGTGTTCTTTGCGAGAAAACAACACTGCTATATGAATGAGACTGTCTGTGCCCGTACAAGTGCGACAATGTCGAAACAAACGTGAATATCCTGTGTTTTTTTCTTTCTGTTTTTTTTTTTAAATTACGAGCACAATGCATGTTCACTCAACTATAGGCCAGCTAGTCACATGCACTTTCCCGCAATAAGATCTGGTACACTACATTCACCCTGCATTCCCTATGCATTCCATATGCATAACCTCTATCACACTTCTTTCAGTGATATTTCGTTGTCACTATCATAATCATTATTCTATTTTGTGTAGAATGCGCTATAAGACAGCTTAACAAGGCTTGTTGTTAGGTTAGTTGACTCATGGTATAAAGAAAATCAAAAGAACGCTAGAGAGCACGTATAAGTCAGTATTTTTTTCTTTTCTTGCGCTTTTTTAACTTCTTGTATCAGACAGGCCTTCCCTAATGATCCGAAAAACACCCGCGTCTCATGTCAGTTGACTCCAGTATCTATGTGTCTTTGGGTTTGTTGTCTTTTTTTATATGTGCCTTCTTGTCTCCGTGTTAGGTTTCGCGCTGCATCAAGACTTTTCAAATATATGTATGCGAATTTTCAAATATCACTTAGTTCTCCACCGTCTTCGGCTGGATGTTCTTGCTCCTGGCATATAGTAACGAGATGAATTGGGCGAGTTGGTCGATCTTGAGTATCACTTGAAGCAGCTGCGCCAAGGAGACGAGGACAGGAACCGAAAACTTCGTCCTGTTGTGTTTGTTTTTCGGTTACTGCCCTGCTCTTCTGCGCGCTGCTTCAAGTTACACTCTTGGCACATATTTTGTCATAGGGGTCAACTCTGCGGGTAACACGACTTGCTGAACTTGGATCCTCCCTTACAAAAATGAGTTTAGACTGTCTGTAGAATGTCTATAGACTACTTGTAGACAACTTTGCCTTTTTATAGATTTGTTCTTTTGTTGATAAATAATCTATAGACTGTCTATAGGCAAAAATTGATAAGATTTTTATTTCTTTTTGTATACTCACTTTCTATAGACAGTCTATAGAAAAAAGTTGATAAGGTGTTTGTTTCTTCTTGTCTACTTCCTCTCTATAGACTATCTATAGGAAAAAGTCGATACAGTCTCTATTTATTTTTGTCCATCCATTGTCTATAGACTGTCTATAGACAAAAGTTAGTAAGATTTTTATTTCTTTTTTGTCTACTCCCATTCTATAGTCGGTCTACAGAAAAAAGTTGATAAGTTGTCTTTTTATTTTTGCCTACTTCCTATCTATAGACTATCTATAGAAAAAAGTTGATATAGTCTCTATTTATTCTTGTCTATCCATTGTCTATAGACTGTCTATAGACAAAGGTTATTAAGATTTTTGTTTCTTTTTGTCTACTCCCATTCTATAGTCTGTCTACAGAAAAAAGTCGATAAGATGTTTGTTTATTTTTGTCTACTTCCTCTCTATAGACAACCTATAGAAAAAAAATTCGATACGGTCTCTGTTTATTCTTGTCCATTAATTGTCTATAGACAAAAATTAATAAGATTTTTATTTCTTTTTGTCTACTTCCATTCTACAGTCGGTCTACAGAAAGAAGTCGATAATTTGTTTGTTTCTTATTGTGATCTTCCGCTCTATAGACTACGTATAGACCAAAGTCGATACCGTGTCTATTATTCTTGTTCATTCTGTGTTTAAGGACTGTCTATAGGCGACAGTCGATAAGGTGTTGATTATTTTTGTATACGCCTGGTTTACAAATTTTCTATAGGCGAAAGTTGATAAGGTGTCTACTTCTTTTATCTATTCCCCGTCTATAAATTTAGTCTTGACAAAAGTCGTTAAATTGTGTTTTTTGTCTATATTAGCGGTCTATATTAGAGCACTGCACGGGCTCGGGCTTACCCGAAAGCCCGAGCCCGGCCCGGCCCGTGGGCCGGGCCGGGCAGGGTAGAACAGTTTTTTCACGGGCTCGGGCACGGCGTGTGCTTTCTGACCCGGGCCCGGGCCGGGCTCGGGTTTTTTGACGCGGGCCCGGGCCGGGCTCGGGCTTTCTGGTAGTGTGCATGTAACGTGCAGCGAGTTATTCTCGGGCGTCTCAACTCTGAAAAACATTATTTTTCGGTCTCGGGCCGGGTTCGGGCCGGTTTCGAGTCGGGCTCGGGCCGGGCTCGGGCCTAAGGTAAAGGGATGGCGGGCCGGGCCGGGCGGGTAACGTAGATTATTTCCGGGCCCGGGCCGGGCCCGGGTCTCGCCATAAATGTTTTGATCGGGCTCGGGCGGGCTGCCCAACGTAAAAACGAGCCCGGGCCGGGCCCGGGCTGAAAAAATCGGCCCGTGCAGTGCTCTAGTCTATATACACCGTTTATACGCAAAAGTTTTTCTGTTTGCTATTTCTTTAGCCGATTGCCAGTTTATAGAATGTCTACAGAGAAAAGCAATAAAGGTCACCATGGCATCTCTGTCATTGAATTACGCAGTTCTTAATTATTATTTTACCAGGTAATTAGGTGTTTAAGAGTCTGCTCGCCGAGTTTCATCCAGTATTGCACTGGTTTTTAACATGTAACCTCTGCGCCCGGCACCCTAGTTAGTCGGGAATGCATCCCTGACGATAATTTTTCCTTGCGAACCACACGGAGGCGGAATATATACTTCTATGTGGTTGAAATTATTCTTTAATAATTTCCTATATCCCCCCCCCCCCCCCCCCCCGATGAACGCTATAGGGTGGGACATCACCAAAGATCATGTTAACTCGAGCGAACAGACCGTATACCGATTGCGGTAAGCTGTGAGATGAACTAAAGGACCGCCGATATTGTAAACGTCTTATTGCTTCAGATTTACTTGCCGTCTATAGACAAAAGTCGTTAAACTCGGCCCAATCAGTGTACGCTGTAACCAAGTCGGGGTACAGGCGGATAATACGGAGCGACGTTTGATATAAGCCACTGGGATTGTATATACTGCTGACATTTCTTTAAAGCCTTTTTGTAGAGTTTATTATAGATATGGTGTATATACTTCCGCATTTGTTCACCACACTATATGACCTCCGTAGTCGCTCTCGGCAATCCCAAGACAGTCTTTACAGTTGTTTTTCATAGCATTACGTTTGCGGCAGTAAAATAAAGAAAACAAACTGCCGATCCAATCATGTAAATAGATGTTATGAATGGCAGTTTTAGCAAGAAGCGTATTACAAACAGGCATCAAGCTAACAGCACAGAGACTTGTAATGTGTATAGCTGACAACGCAGAATTTGCTAGTGTGCGATGAACCGATGTCGCGCATGAGGTGTGCGCCTTATGTGTCGTCTGATTCTCAGATACTCTTTAGGTTCTCCCCATATCTAGGCTGCATCACTAATATCGCGTGGTTTTTCGCAGACTGATATCCCGCGCTATAAATTCATTAAAGCTTCTCGTTCACTTACAATGTGCGCCAGATACTCTGAGCCCACCCAGTCCTTTCCAGACGCTATATGCCTGTGCGGCCGAGCATATGCGTGCGTCATTAGTGTATTGATTGCTTTTTTTTTGAACAGACAAATGTGCACTAACATGTGCGCAGGTATCTTATTTGGCAGTACGTTGGAAGCTATGCTAGAAATGCACTGCATTACTCATCGTCGTTGGCCATAATGCTAGCGCCTGACTTGCGTGCTAACGGTTTTTACAAACACTGCGTTCATCCAAGTGTGCGCTCTTGCTCCATGCGATAGCCCACAGCGTTTGTAATACAGCGCGCCAAGGCATTTCCTTCTTCCATGGAAAGAACTGAAAAATGGAAGGTGAAAGCAACCGGTTTCGCGCGCATGGAACGCAGAGAGAGAGAGAGCGAGAGAGAGAGAGCGCGACCATAAAAAAAAGAAAAAAAAGAAAAGGGCAAAGGCGCTCGGGTTTCTCGGAGCACGTACGCCGTCGGCTGCCTCAGCGTTTGCGCATGCGCAGCGGCAGCAACGGCGGCGCGCCATCTCTCCGTGTCGATTCGAATTCTCAACGGCTGCGCCAGGCAAGTCAACGCTTGTTGCTGCTGGTGAGCTGCCTGCACCTTTGTGTCTGTCTATTCGTCTCGACTTTGTGGCATCACACGTCAACTACACTGAACGGTAAGTTTTAAAGAAGATGTTTTCCGTCACTAGCTCATGACTAGGTGAGCGTATTTCGTAGCGCGAACCGGCTGCATGTAATGTAGGCGACTCGGGTGTACTGTCGATTTGCGTTTGGTTTGTAAACGCGCTCGGGTTCTCGATTCTACTATAGGGAATGTTTAACGGCAAGCGATCGCTCGCGCTTGTTCATTTTACCGTCATTGTCAATGTCCGTGAAAAAGGAAATACACCATGTTTAACGTGGATACTGAGCAGAAATAAGCGCGGATTGTGTGTGTTAAGCGGCGTACTGTGGGCAGGTCTCGTTTTGTGGCCTTCGATCGGCGGCCATAAACGCTGCGCTGCCTGTCTAATAAAACTCATCTAAAGCGCTTTATGTATATACCTCGAAATTGTGCTAGAGTGACGAATTGTCTAAAAGAGACGTACATTTGAATAAATGCTAGCGTACTCAGATGAAAGGCCGTGTTTGCGGGTCATGCATCAGCAGCGTGTGCTGCCGTTTTTGTAAGTCAAAAGTAGGAGTACTTATGGGGCTCCTGGCAACCAGTATAAATATATATAACCGCAAAAGCTTTCAGAGCACGAAACTCGCGATAAGCCCAGTCAATCGCAGCTTCGCAACTTAACCGAAAGAATTGGAGAACAATAAATTAGTGGTTCGGGGAAGCACCCTTTACACGTTTGAAACTGACGCCATTGGTTTGAGGAGAGTTTGAGAATTTTCTGTGCTGTGCTCGTGTTGCCATGAATTACGAACTTGGCGAAGCCCTTGTCAGCTTTATTAAACAAGTGCTTCAATTCAGCTGAATCTAATAGTGCATTTCAAGTGACTGACGTGTTATTCGTTATAATTATAATTATGTACTGGCAGTAATTTGGCAAGCATTAAACCACAATATTTTTTATTGCCCCTAAACTGCGGGTGTCATAGACTGCCAGGGAATTTTCATGAAAACAGCCAGGGAAAGCTTGGAAAAACACCAGGGAAATTGAAAATGTCAACATAGGTATGCTGTCTTGTTATTTCCATACAATGTTTCCAGAGAATCGCTGTCTTAAACATATTTTTGAAGCATTTCACCTCCCAAAAAATTACAAATAGGTACGATTTTCTGAAAAAGAAATGAAAGTGAAGCATGCTGACATGGGGGGCGGGGGGCATTTCTTACTCAATCTTTTTGCATTGCGTAAGTGTCCTGAACCTCGAAACTCTAGAAAAAATACTTATGTTATAGAGCGCCTTCAATTATTTACTGTGATAGCATTCATTGTAATGACAGTTTCAGTTTTGTTTCCCAGAAGGTGCATATGGGTCGTGCCACAACACAGAAAGTGCTCACGAGGTATTTCTTGTGCTCATGTGGTATACCTAACTTGCAACCGTGTCAGCATTCCAGAGAGATATGATTATCTATAGGAAACTAAGTGACCATATCGACACAATCAATCCATCTGCCTTGTATTGAAGTTATGGCCAATGATGTATCAGTTAAGAGTACGAGAAAGACATTCAAATGTGTATTAAGGAAAATAAAATACAATCTTTGGCATGATACGTTCAATATTCCAGTCACTCTTCTGAGCATATCATTCCCCGCGGGTATTTTTAATTACCAGCCAAAAATGTAAGCAGTCCAACTGGGTAGTCTAGTTTCAGCAATTAATATAGAGGTCATTTGGGCTTATTAAGTACATTATGTGTAATATGGCCTTGTCAAAAGATGTAACATACTGTTGCTGGCACCAGCAGCAATTGTAACAGTTTAATTTTTCACCATACGGTAGAGTGAAACATTATGCGATGGTACTGTTTTGTATTGACAAGCAGCCATTAGGCATAGTTAAACCGTATTAAGGATTGACTTAAGTGGTTTGAGCGAATATATTAAGCTGCTTAATGAACGTACAAAAAATACACATTTGTTATTTTTGCCTCACATTGTTGTATCTACATATTTGCAGCATGCACCTGCAGCACCTTCGGAACGGCTTACACGAAGGTCAAGGCCAGCCTGGCAACCATTCTCGCCAAGGGGAAGCAGCTGTAAATATGTAAATATTCTCTTTTGATGATAGCATAAGACATGCATTTTAATAAATTAATGTATTATATCGTTCAATAAAAACAGTTAATTCAATATCTGTGCACTTGTTTTCTTTGTTGCACTGCATGAGTCTGCACTAGTGGAATTGCTTGAAATATTTGTTTCTGCAACATATGAGAGTGCAGCTGGTTCAGGATCATTAATAATCTATTAACATGAATGCATAAATGCAGATGGGAAGCAACAGGTGCACATGCATAATATACGTTCAAAATTTTGTTGCTGCCATATGTAAACAAAAATTTTAACTAACTTGCAGATAGTATATTTCATTCAAGCGAATGCATTGCATGCAACTAAACTTTCTTCAATGTGCAATTACACAAATGCTCATGCAGCTTTACATAATGATTCACGGCTGCATACATTTTAGATTTTTGACTGCTTCCATCTGCATGCATGCTTTTCTATGTACAGTTCCTTATGTATGTTCCCATATGCATACTGGGTACAATAAATTTTGTAGACATTTCCAATAAACTGCTTATTAGCAAACCCCAGCAGCGAGTGTTTATAGAATAACATTGCCTGCCGAAACATAGTTGGCAAAATGTGGTGTATTATCTAGTATATATGGTGTCCCAGTAATTTTAGCCAAGCTGGTCAATGAAAATGAAAGGTTAAAAAACAACACGGTGCAAGATATAGGATCATAAAAAGACCTACAGGTCAGACCTCTGAATTCACGGCCGAATGCACGCCATAGGTCTTAAAATCGGATCTTATTGCAGCGTCTTTTCTTAATATTATTTTTCATTGAACAGCTTCACTAAATTTAAGTTAGCTGGGTCACCCTGTAAAATTGTAAGGCTGAAGTCTATAGATTAGCTATAGACTGATCTACAGGAACTCTCTGTAGGCAGACTGTACCACATTCTACAAAAAGTGTAAGGCCATAAGTCCATAGACAGACTATATACTGGTCTATAGGAATAGTTTATAGTCTGTAGACATTTCATAGACATGTCTACAAAAGTAAAACTATATAGGCCTATAGACTTTTGTCTATAGACACTCTGCAGACATTTGTCTACAAAAGTGAATTTTCATTGATCTATAGACCGTCTATAGTCAGTCTATAGAATCAGACATTTTGTAGACTAGTCTACAAAATGTGTACAGCCATAAGTACATAGATTGTCCATAGACTGGTCTATAGGAATAGTCTATAGATACTCTACAGACGTTTGTAGATAGTTTATAGACTTATGTATACAAAAGTAAAACTAAATAAGCCTATAGACTTTTGTCTATAGACATTCCGCAGACATTTGTCTACAAAAGTGAATTTTCATTGATCTATAGACCGTCTATATTCAGTCTATAGACTCAGACATTTTGTAGACTAGTCTACAAATAGTCTATGGCCATAAGTCCATATACTGTCTATGGACTGGTCTATAGGAATAGTCTATAGATAGTCTATAGCCATCTGTCTATAGACATTTTATGGACTTATTTCTACAAAAGCAGAACTATATAAGCCTATAGACATTTGTCTATAGACATTCTATAGACATTTGTCTACAAAAGTGAAATTTCATTGATCTATAGACAGTCTATAGTCAGTCTATAGACTCAGACATTTTGTAGACTAGTCTACAATTAGTGTATGGCCATAAGTCCATAGACTGTCTGTAGACTAGTCTAAAGAAATGTCTACAAAAAGTATGTTGACTTCATAGACTAATGTCTACACACTTTATATAGACTTTCTACAAAAATTTTTGTAAGGGCTGCCTCTTAATATCAAGTACAAACGTCAACTATGGTCATTTGCTCTCTACTCCGCACCGCCATTTCCTGTCTGTTAACGCTACACCTATCACTTTCCGTTCAAGCCTTTCTTTGCTTCTTAATTTATCAGTAGCGTATTCTATCGCATCATTTTAGCTAGATTCAGCGCTAAGGAGTCCCGAGTTGTGCTTGCCCCGATGCGCCAGCAGACAAAAACACTGTACCCGGACAAATGGCAGAAACAAATGTGGGCATCAGAGAAAAACACAAATGGTTCCAAGCGGCTCGCCGTTCCCACATTAGTATTTCCGCAACCCGACCGAGCATGCATTAGAAACGAGTACGAGGCAATGCCGACTGCCAGATCGAGCTTCCTTCAGAAGAGAGCGCACCATGCTTACAGTGCTCTTTATTGCCCGACCAAATAGCAGTGTATCTCATTCTGCAGTGAATTAACGTTTGTTGCCACTAACACAGTATAATTTCCGTTGAGTTATATGCTCATCCATCCTCCAACATGCAGGCGATGAGCGCATCGGTCTTAGGCTGTTGAGGTGTGAAATGTGCGGGCCAGTTACACTTGCCACAGAGCACCTAGTCATTGACCCTTTGAACTTATGCTAGGGCAGTGCCTAAGAAAAGAACGGCCGCGCCATTCGCCGAGTCGCATTTCGTATAACAGCAATCGGCGGCTATATAGGAGTTTACGTGTCGAGGGTCCTGCGTTTGCAAGCTCTTCAAGCGCTCGTCGCCGACAGATATCGGTGCGATGCGTCTATTAAGCTGTTAAGAGGAAACGAAACCAATAAATTACTGCGCCAAGAGGCGCGCGCTGAGGAGTGCATTATGTCTTCATGATGCTTTAAATATGAGTACGAATGAACGCCATAATCAACATCGTTGAACTCTCTCCCATATATAGGATGTCTTGGCAATTGCCGCTTGCGATAGATGCTGAAGACCTCGCGGCCACAAGGAGTTATACAAAGGGTCAAAGGGAATAGAAATGAAACCTCAATGCGCACAAGCGAAGTAACACAAGTGAAGCACAGAAAAGAGCTGAACACACGCACACACACACGTATATATGTATGTATAGTCGTATCATAAGAAGCCAACAGTTTGTAACTTCAAGTTGGTTGGCTTCTTTTCTGTGACTAATAAAAATCGGGCCCTCGGTTTCGTTTCTTCTCGTTCTTTAAACATGTATAGTATTATTATTATTATTATTATTATTATTATTATTATTATTATTATTATTATTATTATTATTATTATTATTATTATTATTTATGATGCCCCGTTCTCGTGTCGTTTTTTTTTTCTCTTTAGAATCAGCCATATTTACCAACCCGCCCAAGTGAGCACAGTTCTCTACCGCGACAATCGCTCGTAATGCGCCGTATAGCCTAATTTGATCCCACGTTCTTATCAGACCAAACGACTTTTCAATGCCACGACATCATGAGCCATCACTGCAAATGGCGACGAAGGCATTTCTGCACTTTTTAAAGGAAAGACTAGCAGATCGCAAAGCGCGGGCAAATTAATCGACAACTCGAAGCACCGAGACGCTGAATATGGCTACTGGACACTGACACTGGACACTGAATATTGTAACATGCAGTGCCCCAGTGCTTCGAGATATCGATGTAGTCGTCCATCGCTCTGCGATCTGTTAGCCTCATGGTTAGCTTAGATGGTAGAGCGACTGCCCCAGTAAGGCCCCGAATACACGCAAAATTGCCGCGCGACTGGCTGCTCGTGGCCCTTGGCGTGTATTCGCGGGCAGTTTTCACGCTCGGAAAAACACTTTTATGTAGCACGTATTGAGCAACAGAAAGCTGTATCGGGAGTTTTTCATGTTGCTCTACAATTTTCCCATTGACACATTTCATCTAACTATAATATTTGAGAAGTTGGTTAAATAATTAATACTAATTGTGTAATTAGGCGGAATGCAAGCAGAGGTCTGAGTATCTCCAAGCGACGGCAAACATTACTTTGGTTCTGTCCAGCTACGTGGCATTTGCATATTTTCAAATCTTGGTGCATAATAGTTGGGACACCCTGTATATAAGGCATATGAATGAACGTTTGACAAGACAGGCCACGGCTATAGCTGCAAAAATGAAAAGAAACAAGCGCATTACAAATCGTGCGGTAAAAGAAAGAAAGAAAAAAGGGCAAAAAAAAAGAAAGGAAAAGAAAAACTCGAGCGTGTCACCAATTAGCACACCGTTCCTCGATACCCGTTGCCGCTTCATATCAGACCACATCGCCGAAGGGCAGAGCTACGCAACGATAGGCTTAGGTTGGATTCTGAGGTTTTACGTACCAAAACCGCGATCTGATTACGAGGCAGGTCGTAGTGGGGGAACTGCGGATTAATTTTGACCAACTGCGGTTCTTTAACGTGCCCCTAATGCACGGTCCACACGGACATTTCTGAATTTCTCCCCCATCGAAATGCGGCCGCCGCCGCCGGGATTTGATCCCGTGACCTCGTGCTTATCAGCGAAACGCCAAAGCCACTAAGCAACCACGGCGGATTGCGCAACGATAAGGCGTGGTTGTGCGCAGACATTCGTACACATACGAGCCTTGACCTGCGCGTAAAAAACGTAGAGCTTGGCGTCAATGAACGGAGTCGTTTCTGGCGTAGATCGCAATCTCACGCATTGCGCCTTTCGCAAAATGTATCGGCAGAGAACCCCCTTATCAACTTGGGCCTTGCGCGTGCACGCCGGTCATTCATCAAACACCCACGAACTGGACAAGGTTTACGCTTACGCTTGTCCAATCACGCTTCGCCAGCCATCGAACAGGCTGCGCTGTCAGCACAAGCTTAACTATATGGAGACTCGTTATAGTCAGTCAAGGGCTTGACGGAGACCCATGTGGTCAGGTAAAGTAAATATATGGACAGCAAATATAAACCTTGCCACCGACCAGTAGAACATGTATGACCACGACGTTTCGGTGTCCGTATTGGTATATACATATATATACCCATACAGACACCGAAAGCTAAGCACGAGGTCGCGGGATCGAATCCTAGCCACGGCGGCTTCATTTAGAGGGGGGTGAAATGAAAAACACTCGTGCACTTAGATTTAGGTGCACGTTAAAGAACCCCAGGTGGTCCAAATTATTCCGAAGTCCCCCACTACGGCGTGCCTCATAATGAAATCATAGTTTTGGCACGTAAAACCCCATAATTTAAATTTAACAGAGAACAGAAGATCTGCGTGGTTTGCGCCATAACGCCGCACCTCATAGGGGATAATGAGTACACTGAAAACCTTGCTTTGGAAATTTAATGCGTTACGGGATATATGTAAGTTCCTGTAAGACGCACAAAAAGAATTGGGACACCTCAAGGACACTGAAATGCAGTCTACGGCTGACGCGGGTGTCATCGAGAAGATCGCTATCAGGACTGAGAAAGTCCACAGTGCGCAGGTGGGCAAATATTATAGTTACTTTTTTTTTCTCTAATGCATGTAAAAGGGCCCGTCGCAAGCAAAACATCACTGCTTGTAGTGTAAAAAATAATAATAATACGGCATTCCACTGAAAACATATATATTACAGCGCCGTCGCGTGACAAAGGCAAACTATATGCGTATTAAAATGGCCTCCGAAATTGCGCGCGCCCGCAGATTTTGCGCGCGCAATTTTGGAGGCCGGGGTTTTAACTTGCACCAGCTCAATCGAACGAGTCTGTAGCGGCTGTGCGCTTTAAGCAAACAAAGCTATAGCGACACGTCGTCCGTGATGCGATTGCGTCTGAGTATAGTCTGAGTCTACACGTCGCCGAGGACACGAAATGGCGCCCGCTCATCGAGCACCCCGTATCCGACCAACACGATCCGACGCGCGCTCGTGTCTGGTTTCACGGCCGCTGTCAATCACATCCACGCGCCGCTCTGCTCTGACTCGGTCGTGATCGCCCGGAATAATCCGTTCGTCACTGGGCGCGTTTCACGCTCCCGTTCGCCTCGAGACTTGAGAGAAGGAACGGGGGTTGGTGCGGCTGTCGAAAACCGGACGCTGACGACTTTGGCGCCGCCTTGTAGAGGCGCCCGAAATCTACTCGCGTGACTCGCACGCGACGGCGTCCCTCCGGTGCGCGGTTTATCGAGGCCTGTTGAGGCGGCACACGCAGCTCGTTCCTCGATACGAGAACGATCGAGCTGCGTTCGTAATGTACACAGGTTGCACGCACGTCGCCTGAGCGGGTCCCAGTAATACGGTGCCATCATTGTCGAGCACATTGCAGCAGTTGACGAACTATTGGTAGACGAACTTGGTTTCCGCTGGGATGTTCACAACAATAACAAAAGATTCCCAGGTGTCTTTAGCTATCGCCTTAGAGACGGCAATGCGAAAGCCTTGTAAAGCCTACTGTAATTCACCATAATCCTCCTTAATCCACCCTAATCCATATTAATCGACCTAAATTTACCATAATCCACCTTAATCCACCTTAATGCACCCTAATCCACCTTAATCCTCCTTAATACACCTTAATCCACCCTAATCTACCTTAATCAACCTTAATCCAATCAGTAATCATTCATTAATTATTATTGCTAATCGTTAATCATCTCTTATACACGGCTGAGCATGCTTTGGTTCGCTTCTGGCCTTCCTTGGGTCACGTCACTTTCTGTACCTCGCAACGCGACCTTGAAACATGGACATCTAAGGCTTTCGCCTCAAGAAGAACGAAGTTGTCCCCGTCCCGTACGTGACAGCGGAAGACCATTAGTAATCGCTCACTCGGGTTAATCGCCATGTACCCCACTTTCACTATCTTCACTGTAGTGGTGCACAGCCTAATTTAGTAGTCATCATCGTAATAATCAACATCACAAAAAAAGAAGACCTCAGTAAAACTGAAAACCAAGCACTGGCACGGTGCACCGCATCAGCAGTGACTCTCGCGAACCGAAGTCAAAGCAAGAAAAAAAAAAAGAATTACGCGAATCTAATGCACATGACAATTCAATTCCGAAATGGATTCTGGGGTTTTACGTGCCAGAACCGCGATCTGATTACGAGGCACGCCATAGCAGGGGACGGCGGATTAATTTTTACCACCAGGGGATCTTTAACGTGCCCCCAGCGTACGGGACATGGGCGTTTTTAGCAATTTGCCCCCATCGAAATTCGGCCGCCGCGGCCTGGATTCGATCCCGCGACCTCGCGCTTATAGCATCGCAACACCACAGCCGCTAAGCCACCGCGGCGGGTGCACATGACCATATCTGTGTGAAGGGAAGATTTAGTCAAGCGGTTGATTAAAGGTTATATAACTAACGGTGGTGTGTTTACTTTCAAACGTACTGCGTACGAACAAACAGCACATTTAGCCTGGTTTGCTGCCGCTTAGAAAGTGACAGGACGACAACACAGGCATTCGCTGCGCCATTTACGCTATAGCTGATATTGTCACGCTGTCGCAACGGTGAAAAAAAAAAAAACAGTAGCAAGAACTGTGAATCTCGAAATTAACTCTTTATTGGGCGAACCTGTGCCCAGAAAAGCAGGTTACACTCAAAGCACAACGATATAGCGGCGAACACAGTCGGCGATCGTTGAAAATCTGATCTGCGGGTCAAGCGGCTTTTATACATGACTCGTCGAAGGCTCCAGCGTAGTCGCAGGTGCCCGCGTACCTTCCAGAAAGTACTACAGAATTCGTGCCTCAAATTACACAATCATATTACACAAGGTTCAATTGTGTTAACAGATTACACAAGGTTCGGTGACAACCGACAACGGATAGAATGAGCGATAACATTCGAGAAGCTTAAGATGGAGAAAAGCGCGTCTTCCGCGGAGCGATAACATTAACACGCGTGCCGATATGTTTACCTTGCGGCAGTTTATAATAGCGATAAGCAGACCAAGCTAAAGGTGTTCGTTCATACGTGTTACCGTTGGCCGGAGCACTGAAATAGCGGCCCCCAAGCGGGCATGTCGCGTGCTTTTTTTTTTTTTTTCGTATTTCGCAAAAACAACCCGCGGAAATGTCCAACCATAGACCAACAGAAGACCAGTGGGTGGCCCAGCTGAGAAGCCCAAGACCTCAGGACCAGCTACGGCTGGTTAACAGGGCTAGGCGAGTCAGCACAGGGCCACGACTACCTGGAATTGTGTGGCCGCCCACCTGCGGGCATTATCAGCTTGGTCACTGTAATAAAGTTATTCATTCACTCGCAGGCCTTCTTTAGGACGCAGAAAAAAAAAAGAATGATTATATGCCAAGGAGGAAGTTAGAAACTGCTGAATTAGACGTTTTCTAGAACGCTGTATAACCTACTCATTCAATGTTTTTCCTAATAAATAATAGTTAAATCTCGATTAATTATGCAATTAATCAGAACTCGTCTCATACAATAACGAACATGCATTTAGCCGTGTTTTCCTAGAGTGATTCGGCATATTTGTAAACTTTCACTAAAGTTAGCCAAATTTCGTTGCAAGACTAAAATGCTATATTTCTGCAAATTTCTATATATAAAAACAAACAAACATATATATATATATATATATATATATATGTTACATTTTATATATATAGAAATCTTATATAAGAAATATATATTTCTTATATAAATAGAAATATACATTTTATATATAGAAATATAATGCAAATTTCTATATTACGTGTACATTAATACCATGATTCATTATGCATTGCATCAAGAACTAAGCTCTTCCGCGTAGTTTACTAGACTCGTACATTACCCTCACGTATGCCCCCGCTCCCCGACATACGATATACTTGTTTATGGTTATCCAAGTTGACTTGTCTTCAGCTTCGATAATGTAGATGGTTGCCAGCCATCGATGCGCTGCTGAGCGCTCGCTGACATACACCTGACACTTTGGTAAACATGAAGCCGACCAAAATTAGATGAAAAACGGGAGGGAATTCTTCACCGTGCTCACGGAGAACAAGTGCACAAATGATCAGAAAAAAAAAAAAA
Source organism: Dermacentor silvarum (assembly GCF_013339745.2). NCBI lineage: Eukaryota > Metazoa > Arthropoda > Arachnida > Ixodida > Ixodidae > Dermacentor > Dermacentor silvarum. The sequence continues at coordinate 20,114,767 of NC_051160.1, read as the reverse complement.
AGGTAGACAATGCCAGAGGAGATATCCCAAACCGCGCTGTCTGTAAATCACTTCGATTAATGAGCACATAGAGCAGTAGATGTGCAAGACACCTATGCCTGGACCACAAGGCAGGCCTTCCGAAACATTTATTCGAGGTCGGCATAGGGAATCCCCGCTGCTCTGAAGTGTACCTCCATTATGACTTCCTCTGTGGTGACCGAGGCTGTACGAGCGCCGCAGATATGTGTAGCTTTACTGTTTCTTTTTTTTTTTCGTTACCGAGGTGTGCTTTTGCCTCTCCATGTTTTATCTTTCTGACATCCAAATTTAATGGGCGTAGCGAGAAGAGCAGAGGGGAATCCCCATTTCCTGCGGTGCTGGGGTGAGAGATGGCGCCACTTGTCTCTTTCCGACTTGAAAACACAACTCAGGCGTGCAAAAAGAATAATAATAATAAAGTTAACGAGAAAAAAAAAAGGGAAGGGGTAGGCAGGAAACTAAGGCTTGGTTCCAACGCTCAACTTGTTTACACGACGTTTAATTGCACCTCCTGTGGCAACGAACACGCTCGCAATAGATACTAACGGAGTGACTTATGGCACGCTTAACTTTGTGGCACTGGTTTAAAAGCAGTAATTATACTATAGTATCGCGGGGTCATCTGGAAGCACCTTCTGGACGTTGTCCATAGCGTCGCTATCGCGGCACCTTCCAGTCTCGACAGCGAAATTACCGAATGCGGAAGGATGTGGTTTTGATTGCTCCGTAGCGCAGAGCACAAGGACACCTTCCTTAGCGTCTCCTGCAAGGAGTGTGATCACTGCCCGTGGGTATGCCTCGATTAGCTAAAGCTTCTCGAACGATCAGGCCACACATATCTGAGCAACACTTAAATGTCCCGGTCTTCGTAGCGCTGAGAACGATGCCATTATACACGCTCGACGGCTCACTCTCTCTCCCGCCGTAGGTGCCTCGGCCATGCGAGCCAACACATCCACCCATACACCACGGAATCTTTCTTGTCATTGCGAACGTAGGATCTGAAAAGCTTTGCTGGGAAATTTTATTATTTTTCGCGGTCGTAACTTCACCGCTTCCCGTACGAGAAACAGTTCTCGAACGGTCGTTCTTCACCCTCAATGTGTGAAGGCCATGATGTCGCACTTTCGCTGGGCCGTACATCAGCATCACCTGAATGGCCCAACACGTACCTGGACAGCGCTGTACAAACAGCAAGGACCCGAAAGCTTGACGTATGTATGGGTCTTGGTGAAGTATGCGTGACTGACCTGGTCGTCAAAGCCTTGAGTAGGGAAGCCAGCCGCAGGTCACGTTCTATGCAAAGAAATAGAATAACAAAACAAAATGAACCTTTCGAAAATGGCGTCGGAGTGTCGTTAGTTGCAGCGCTCACTGAAGACACACAACGTCACCACCCACAGTGCACTGCATGCCTTCTCGGCGCCGGCGGCTTAACGCCGTACATAAAGTGCGAGGCTCGGAGGCTGAAGATGCATTGCGTTGGGGTTGGTCCGGGAGCAGTGCTCTGCCACTTTTATTCGGCAGTGGGCGCGAGCGTTTTGTGCAAGCTGTAATGTGTGGGCGAGTTGCTACATTTTGGCATAAAGTATACAACGAAGCGTCCTTTCAGTCCAAGCGTTTTCACAGCCTTTTTTGAAGGCGTTGGCCAACCTGTACGTATCTGACTTGAAACATTTCGGCAATCAATTTCAGGGGTGAGTTTTTCGCCTTACAACTCTGGACATTGCCAGTTGCTGACGGAAGAAGAAGAAGATGATATGTGTTGTTTCGTGGCTCGAGGGTCAAGTATAGCCAAAGAGCGCTAGGTTAGTGTTAATGAATTCAAGACGTAGCGACGAATTACGAGAGTGAAATGCCACGTGGCTGTAAAGAGGCCGTTAAAAAACCGTCGTGGTGAAGTGCATAAAGTGTATCAGTAATAAGATAATGGCAATGACTGATAAAGTGTATGAGCACAAAAGGGACATTGTGGAAGGATGATACGATTTACTAAATACGTCACAGAAGCACTACTGCCTTAAGAGAGCCCTTGAAACCTAAGGGTCCGGAGGCATTTGCTGTACAAAACACAACTATCACGGCACTATCTTCCGGCGAGAGGCTGTGCTACGAATTTCTTGGGCTAATAACATGTAACACAACATCATCCAATAATCTTAGGACTACATTGGTGTAAAAAAAAACGATTTTGCACCAAGAAACATCCCTGGATGGAAAGGGATATGCTGACGGTATACTAGAGGAAAGAGGCTGACCGTCCTCCACGCTCCAGGAGGACGTGGAGGACGGTCAGCCTCTCACCACATCAACCACAGGTTGGAGGTTCATTACCAGTCAGCAGAAAATTGTGGGTGCCATACGTGTGTCTTATCCTGAGTCGACAGAATAGGACATCAATTCTTAGTGTTTTCGCCGTGGAAGGCCAGAAACCTAACTGTGGTTTAATTACGTTAAGATTATTGTTTGTTTCAGCGTCCCACAAGCGTTGCCAGTGGCTTCTGAATTTCTTTCGTAGGAAAGGCTTCAGATCTCTGGCAGATACAGCAGTGGTAGGATTAATGTGATGCGATTGATGTAGCGATTTTGTTGGCAAGCACATCTGACGGAAGAAACAAATAAGAATTACAAAGCGCCCTGATCGGTTACAGTACTTGGTGATAAACTAGCACAGAAGAGAAAAAAAAAGAAAGTTCATTTAACGATAGAGTCAGCAAAGAAAAGCTAAAATCTACAATATCTTAAGAATAATATGCACTGTACAAAACGACGCAAGGCAGTGTGGTGTGCGATTGTACGTCACGGGACACATAAAACATTCGAGAACTTTCGAGGTTCTTTAGCCAACAAAGGGAAAGAAAAAGCAGAGGACAGAAGAGACGCGGCGAAAAAAAAAAATAATAATTGAGAAGCTGCTCTAGGACGTTCTGAACAGCACAAAGACAACAACTTTTGAAAGTGTGAATAATTAAGGAAACTAACAATACGTAATCCTTGCAAGCCAAGAAGAAGCGGATGTCTACAATAAGGGATACTTGCAAATAAATCTACGTGCTATGTACTACGGCTACTCTTGCTGCTGCTAGTATACACAGGGTGTGTCTACGAAGACTGTAAGTAATATTTAAAAATAACCGTTCCGGAAGTAAAGGGACGGTTCCTGCGGGGACATGCCATCACTGGTGGAGACCACGGGATGAAGGATGATACGTGCTAATCAGTCGCTAATTAACAAAAAGCATTAATTAACTTTTTAACATTTAGTTTCACTGGGCTCATCGTAATTGGGAAATTGGAGCGAGCTCTCCGTACAAGCCATATCAACTTTTGGATCTCGAAGAATGCAATTACCCGCTGAAATGTGGCACTACGAATTTAGGCTATCGGTGCGCGTGAAACCGAAACTGGGAGGCTGCAGCGAGCGCAATGCCGCGTCCCTCGAGATGACGTTCTGCTTACGTCACTCAGCAGCGGGCAGCAAGCGCGCTGCGGTTCCGTGTTCCTCGCTGTTAGAGAGTGTACTAGAAGGTACACTAAAAGGTAAAGTGTACTGTTAAAGTGTAGTACATTTTAGTGCACTATATCGCTGTCGCAGCGAGCAGGCTGCCCGCTGCTGAGTGACGTAAGCAGAACGTCGCCTCGAGGCGCGTGGCTTTGCGCTCGCTGCAGCCTCCCATTTGCAGCTTCACGCGCTCCTATAGCCGTAATTCGTCGTGCTACAATTCCGCGATGGATCGAATTCGTCCAGATCCAAAAGTTGATATGGGTTGTACGGAGAGCTCGCTCCAATTGCGCCCAATTACAATGATGGCGCCTAAACTTAAATGTTTAAAAGGTTATTCATCAATTTTTGATAATTAGCAACTAATTACCACGTACCAACCGTCACACCGTGGTCTCCACCACTGACGGCATGTCTCCGAAGATACCCTCCTTTCATTTCAATACGATTATTTTTAAATATTGCTTCAAGTCTTCGTAGAAACGCCTGGTGTAACTGGTACTTGTGCTGTTGCTAGTTCTACTACTACTACTACTACTACTACTACTGCTACTACTACTACTACTACTACTACTACTACTACTACTACTACTACTACTACTACTACTACTGCTAATACTACTACTACTACTACTACCACACTAACTAAATACTACTGTTACAAATGGTTCTAAAACGACTGCTCTACGTTGCCACTACTATACTGCCACCAACAGCTACTGCAATTACTACTGTTGCTGCCTCCAAAAAGTAAAAATGTCAATTGCTGTTGTTACTACGTACTAGCTACTACTATACTGCCACTGATACTACTGCTGCCTATATAGCAAGTAACAACATCTGCTGCAGATGCACACAGCGCAAGAGTAAGGCTGGCGTTTGGGCAAATAATTTCTGCGAAAATCCGCCATCCGAAGGAAGTTTTTCATAGGACCAAAAATTCTCAATCACCCGAGTGTATAGCAGGAAGCTACAAAGAAAACCCACACGAGGTTCTCGGAAATGAAGAAAAATTCGCCCTGCTCCCGATTTCAAACCCGAGATCAGCGTCACTTCGGGGCTGGCCTTTCTGCCACGAGCCACTGCCTCAGTATACGGTGCTGGCCCCTGATTCAATCACCCGACTGGCACAATTTCGTTTTCAACTGCGAAGCTATCATTGTGATTGCATGTCCAGGGTACAATCCTGCATCCATCCTGTATGACATCTTATTTTTTCTCTCTCTCTCTTTTGGGCTGGCCTTTGTTTTTCGCTTGACCTTCACTCATTCACCACTCGACACCTGCGGGTCTTCTTCCTTCTCTTTTTATTTGTTTATCGTTGGAAACTTTTCCGGCGTGCCTAGAAGTCCTTGCGTTCGCTTATATCAAGCGACAATCGCCAGACGAATCGCCCACGGCTTGGAAGCGGGCCTTGGTGGGCCGCCGTCGAAAACAGCGCGCAGCCCACGCACGCTGGGCTCCTCAAGACGCACGAAATCTTGGGCGAGCTTTTCCGCGTGCCGCTACAACGGTGTCGCTGCAGCGCGAATCATGTGTCTGTGGAGTTTCCGGTGTAGTGTCCACTTGTTTCACAACGAATAATAACTTGAGACGCGTTGCCTGGTGCTTTTCTGGTACGTGTGTGATCGTGGCTAAGCTTACAATATAAGTCGCATCTTAACAAATAAGAAAATCGGCAGCTTTCGCCAATTCTTTCGGCTCTGAACCCATTCACTGTGATGACAGCGCGCAATCGCAGGCACGATAACGATGCACTATCGTCAGGACGACATATTTCTATGCCAAGTAAATGCGCTACGTAAATTGCCGGCGTATGCCCACAGAAATGTCCCAAGTCCATGTGCTATTGATAATACCACACAGCTAAAGCATTAGTTAAAATAAAATTTATTCACCCGTGGACGTCTAAGATCAGGCGAGTCTCATAATCGTATATTGCACCAGCTTTTTTTTTTTTTTTTTGACAGCTTGGCTATAGTTAGCTGGGACATCGCGTATAACGGGTACTGTAGATGTTTAATAAAGATCCGCCGCCTCGCCCACCAGGACAGCTGCCGCTTTCGTCGTTCCAGCGAAGCAAATCACCGTTAAATTCAAAGCGCCACACATGACTACCTCTACGGAGGCAGAAGGTGTTCCTCCTGTAGGTGCGATGAAACCATCGAGTACCTATTGTGACATCTGTCCTCGCTACGACGTCTCAACGCTTCCCTATCCGGATAGCTTTAAACCAACTGCACTCGAGACCGTTATCTTAGTCAAGGATACTCGGACCATGGCCACATTGGCACAAAAATCGATTTGTGCACTAGTACACTACTTAAAGTGCACTGGTTTAAGAGACCGCTTATAGTGTCCCCGTGCATAATCCCACGTGCACTCAGTACTCACTCTCTCCCTCTTTCTATTCCCCCTTTCCCTTAAACCCAGAGTAGGGTAGCCAACCGGACGCTCGTCTGGTTGACGTCCCTGCCTTTCCTTTCCTTTCTCTCTCCCTCTTTCTTCCGTGCCAATAAAAAGTGAGCGCTGTATATTATGCATGGAAGTGGATTAGATGGCTTGAGGAGATCGGGAAGTTAAAGGACACAGGGCATACTTCGTTTGACGCAACACAGCGGCAATATCTGGAAAGCTCGCACGACCCGCAGTTGAGTCGCTGTGGGCTGATGGCATATTACCGGACCAAATTTACGCTGTCGATCCAATCTGGCTTCTTCGGATGGGCATGTACACGTAAAAACTTGGAAGCTCTAACTGTCGCTGGCAAGTGAACTCAGGATTTCCATTAAAAGGCCCTCCCATGCACAAGGCTGTGTATACGGAGCCGACAACTAAGCGTTTGACCTCAAATCGGAGTAAATTCCACCATGGTGGATTTAGGACACGCAGTGCATCATCGAACATTTACCTAGGCATTTTCAGACTTGGTTGCGTGTTCAGAGTCATCATGTAGAAATTAGGTTTCCAAATATTTCTGATTTGGCTGCCGTCAAGCGCGAAAGCAAGCCCATACGCGCAAGTTTACCGACCTGTTCCCACGTGGCTTTTTACTACACTGAGTTACTTTCTTTCCCGCCATAGCAAACATGAGGCACACGCTTGTACTTCCTATTGAAAACACTTACCATACATAAGTTGGCTGTAGTACTGTGGACTATGCAGTATATTGCGTGCGCTTAGGCTGGGCGAAAAACAACACATGCTATAGGTTGTTAGGATGTTGTTGCCAGCACAGTATCGTTGCTTGGTTTCTTGCCACGACCCTCTTGCCGCACCTCGGCTCATTTCACGGCTCGCTTACGCAACGATTGAGCGAAAAGCAAAGCACCGCGACGGCATTGAAAAGCGAGAGCAGGGCCGAGAACAGCTAGTGCGACAAGGAGCGATAGCACGCAAGGTATATAAAGGTTAGGGTTACAGTACTGGGAGTTGAAGCAAGATAAGAAGGATGGGGTTGGTCACGCAAATATTTGCTTTCAGGAGCAAACCAGTAAAAGCTGGTTACGACGTGAAAAAAAGAAAAGAAAGAAAGTGAGTGGGGACATTGGAGGAAGTGAGGGCTGCAGGTTGAGCTCGTGATAGATTGTAGGGGCAAAATAAAAATAAAAAAGTTAAGTCGGGATAACGCCCATTTTTATGAGCTCCAGTGTTACGTATACAGGACGCCCTAAAGGCGGCGAGCCTGGTTTTCCTCTCCCCCGGGAGGGGGTCATGTCTCTTGTAAGTGAAAGCGTTTTTACGACCACTGAAGTGGAGACGAGAAATGGGGGTTGAGGGGTGGGGGGTAGGGGGGTGGGGGAGAAGGGGCTCAGTGTGCCCGCGACGGCGCGCGGACGTTGCTCCTCGCACGACACGTTACGAGACGGCGTCGCCGAGACGCTATACAACCTCCGCGTCCACGCTATGCCTTCTAAGCACCTGTCCTGTTCATTATGCTCGCTGCTGTAGTTTCGTTTTCCTTTTTATCTGTGTTTACTATCCCTTTCCTGTTTAATAGCTTTGACGTGCCGCTCACGACCCACAAAACTGCGTACACCGAGTGCGCTATACGTTATTTTGGTTTATCCGTGTTTCTCCTGCCGTATCGCGTTGAGATCAAATCTCTGTCTCTCTCTCTCTCTCTCTTTGAGGTAGTTGTGGCGCTTTTTTTTTTTTTTAGCCAGCCGAATGTTGCTGCAGTCGTCCACGCAGTGCGCGATTGTGTGGACGGGCAATCTTACGAGCGCAGCTCGACTTCGAGAGTGCGAACTTATTTGAGTTGTGCACGGTGCGCACTCTACATGCGTGTTGCACTTTGCGCATACGTTGCGTTTTTTCTTGAGTTGTATGAGCTAGTTCAGTGAGCCGACGGCTCAATGCTATTCCACTCGGGGTTGGTCTTGATGCGTGCGTTTGCGTGAAAACATGCGTGCGTGGCGGGTACGTGATTGCGCCTGCGTGTGTCTATGTCAATGCGTATGTATACCGGGATGGCTTGCGCCAATGTTCTGCATCGCACTGTGTCTTATTAGCAACGTTTAATGTGCTAAATCAACACTAATGTAACCACAACGTGCGCGCGCGCGCGTGTGTGTATCGAAGGGTAAGGGGTGGGGCTGTGTGTCCTGGCTTGTTACGACCACTGACTTGTGGGTCCCAAACGCACTCTGCTGCCAAAGACCGCAGAGCAGGACGGTTCATTCAATGCCTCATAAAGGAGGCATTGGTTCATTCTATTTCACTCCCATCAGAAAGGGGACGCCGCGATGGAAAGTTGAACGCGTGACCTCGCGGACAACGAAGTCACGCGCCGACGCCTATGGTATAACTGCGGTTGACCTCATCAGAGACGCAACGGTATAATCATGTGTGACAGATGAGAATGCGTGCGTCTCTTATCCTCCAGTTAGCATTTCAGTTCTGGCCAAACTGCATGGGCCTCGTGAGACATCCCGTGTTGCCGGGAAATAAGAGCCAGGCAGAGCTAGTCACTTCCTCCGTGTTTGGTGACTAATGGCGCTCTCACCGCACATCTTCTCGTGCGGGCGTTCTTGGAAGCGAGAACAGCGACGCGGATGGGCCGTCACCCGAAATAAATGTATCCCCCTTTTCTCTCTCCTTCTCTCTCTCTGGGAGTGAATGAAGGGGCCTATTTCGAGTGCGTTGTTGTTGGCAAGAACGTGTCTCCTGTATGTACAAAAACGGCGCACCTGAGCGTTCCGCTATAGGCCACTCCATTTGTTCGCGTCCATCTTCCGGTTCAAACCTCGTGTTCAAAGTACGACTGCTCAGTCGCAACTTCGAGAGCCGACTCAGCGAAACCGCCACAGGGACTATCCAATTGTAGTCATGAGAAGAGGTCATGAAAGTTGGCAACCAAGCACAGGTTAATTGAAAGTGTAGACAACCAGCAGTCAACAGAAAGTGAGAGAAACAGAGACAGTGAATTGGATGCAAAATATGGAAACAAAAATGACCATGGAGATTTACAAGAATGCGAAGAATGAAATTAGAAGGGAAAATTAGCCTGGGAAACACGAAGGCAAGTGCCTTGCTATTTCAGGCTCGAGCTGGTTACTCAAGGACAAAAACATACCGGAGAAAATATTCGCAACTAGATGAGGCATGTGTATGCTGCAGCGAAAATTCGGGGACCAGTCAGCACAGCCTAATGGAATGTGAAGGGATTCATCCAGTTTACAACTGGATGAATCCCTTCAATCCTGGATGAATTCTAAACGCTATGAATGCTCATCCAAAGCCCTACACCTAGCCCTAACGCTAACCTCGAGTAAGCTTAGTTCGCAGGACGACTGCCTCAAGATGGTGGTGTCAGGTTCTGTTCCGTAACCCGGACATAATGCTCAACCACTGCAAACCACTCTTTCTGAAACTTACGTATAATTTTTCTTCGTAGTTAAGTGCAATTTGCTGGTGAATGACCACTTCATAAAACACTTAATTGGTTCAGGGTATTCTTGCATTTCAAGTGGAACAAAAGATAATAACGCAAAATCATGGTGTTTAAAAAAATTGTCAGTAAGTATGTTATCCCCAGCAGGTGATGGCTCCGCTATGACGGGGACGGAATGCAAGAACGCGTACTCGGATTTAGTTGAACGGTAAAGAAATCAAGATCGTCGAAATTAATCTGCTGCGCCGCCATGCACACGGCATCACTCATATAACGCGCCGTGCAGTTTTGGGACGTTAAATCAAAGCCTCCTAGTTAAGCACAAGGCCTGCGCACTCCGCTTTATGACGTCATAATACTAGCCCCCAAAATTTACATCGTCAAGCCCGGTGTCACGAAAGCGGTGACGTCAAAATCACCACTGCTTCCCCGGGACATCGTCATTAGATTATACGGCTGACAGGTGATAGGTAGCGTGACGTCATGGATCGGACTGCAAGGGCCTTTTGCAATTTAGAAGCCGTTCATTAAACCCCACATTTTGTTTTTGAACATTAAGGTCCCTTAGTCATTCATAACGCGCTGCTTGTTCACACTAGACTGAAAACACTGAAATGAACGTGTTTAGCAGTCAAGACACGCTCCGTTGCTCACGACCATGTGACAGATCATCATCTCCATTTCAGATCATCATCAGCCTATTTTTATGTGCACTGCAGGACGATCTCCAATTACCCCTGTCTTGCGCTAGCTGATTCAGTTGCCACCTGCAAATTTCCTAACTTGGTCACCCCACCTAGTTTTCTGTCGTCCTCGACTGCGCTTCTCTTCGCTTGGTAACCACTCTGTAACTCTAATGGTCCCCTGGTTATCCACCCTACTCATTTCATGGCCTGCCCAGCTCCATGTCTTTCTCTTAATGTCAACTAGAATATCCGCTATGCCCGTTTGCTCTCTCATCCACACCGCTGTCTTCCTGTCTCTTAGCGTTAGGCCTAACATTTTTCGTTCCATCGCTCTTTGTGCGGTCCTTAACTTGTTCTCGAGCTTCTTTGTCAACCTCCAAGTTTCTGCCCCATTTGTTAGCACAGGTAGAACGTAATGATTGTACACGTTTCTTTTCAACGATTTCATATCTTAAGCAGCTTGAATAGGTAGAATATCACTTCCCAATCGAATTGAGGCAACGAGAAAGAAAAAGCAGGAGCAATAGAAATGCGCACCGCGGTGCGTGGGACCATGATTAATGACCGGCACGAGCCTCCGTAATGGCGGCGCCAGCGTGTCTGTACACCCGATTTCGCGGCAGCGTGAAGTGCGATTGTGATCTACGGACAAACACCTCAGTTCGATCGGCCTGTCGCCTGCCAGGTTCAGGGCACAAAAATGTGTGTCAAACGCTGCAGCGAACCGACCTTGCTCAATGACGAATGCGATCACGCGTTATAAGCGCGTGGCATATACGTGCGTCACATTGTAATTTGTGGCCTACTTCTGCCTTTCGTTATCTCATATCGACGTCGTTTACACACGCGCACGCAGTTCATTCATTCATCCATTGCGCACACGGATCAGTTGCAACGAAGAACATTCGAAAGGTTGTTAGCGCGGCCCCGCAGACGTGTGAATATGAACTGTGCGGTACATACTGCGAAACTCGAACGAAGTGTTTACCGTAAGCGCAGGAAGTGATCAGCAGACACTTGGGCTATCTGCTGCTTATAACTTTGTTTTCATAAGTATGCTAGCTATAACAGTGTCTACACTGTTATCAGTTGTTTCGTTTATTTGTTGAATTAATACGAAGCATTCTTTGCCTTGTTTCAGGCACTTTGCTCGAAGTCGGTAGGTAGGTAGGTCTTTCCTGTCTCGTCAGACTTAGCACCTCCGTGAATGCAAGAAATGCATGACCACGACAGTGGATTCCAACCTCTGCCTTCTAGCACAGCAACCACTAGGCGGCGATCGCAGGCCTTACTCTACTCATGCCAAAGCCGGCTATAGCTCTTTGAGACATTTGACCCGTGCGCCACGTGACACTTCCACATATTCGCTCCTTGTGACAGTCTGCGGACCGGCCTCCTCCGGGAAGCCTCCGGCTCCGGGCCTCCGGGAGACCTCCGGTACCGGCCCAGTTTCCCCAGCACTTTCCTCGTAGCCGTTCACACTACGTAGAAACAGTGACCTTGGACCAAAACTTCACGATCGTCCGAGTTAATCATGTTTTAACGTTTCTTCGCCGGAGTACAAGAGTCATCGTCATTTTAACATACATCACATGACGTAGCCATAGGTACACGTACAATTGTATAACGCGTAGTTGCTGATGACGTCACAATCCTTGTTTCTCTCGCTTTCGCTCGTCCGTCCACTACCCGTGTAGAAGCCCACACAATCGTGATGTCGTAAGTTCGCGTCGAACGGCCAGAGCAGATATCATCGCTTTGATGTCATACGAGTGTCTTCGACGTCGTCGTCATCGTGTTGCTGACGTCACATGTGCGCGTACACTCGCGGCCCACACACCCACAACTGCTCAATTAACGCAAACACGTTGGTTCATCTTGTAACGATTTGCGGAACCCGAAACAATGCTGGATAGTCAGGTACCTGCAAAATGTTTCGCGTAACATCGATTCCCCCAATGCGTGAGATGTGCACAATGTTTTTATTCTATTTTGTCCTACACGAATTCTTTTGTAAGAAGTGTGCGAGACCATCTGTATGCGCTGTTCCTGCTGATGAAGAAACACAGGGGCTGCGGTTACCTAAAGTTACCGACGGTTACCTCGTAGGTAGTGGTACCCATCGAGAAGAATCTTTTATATGACACAACATGGCACAGGAATCACGCATTTGGGCTTTTCCATTATGGACACAGCCGTTACTCTGTCAAGAAAGATGCGCAGTGTGGGAATAAAAAAAAAACGCAATATGGGATTATACGTGCCGAAATCACGATCTCATTACGAGGCAGTGTTGGACTTCGAATTAATTTTAATCACGTAGGGGCTCTTTAATGGATCACAAAACAATTCGATATTTATAGGTAATTCGATATATAAGACAAAAATTTTATTCGAAAATTTTCCAAGGTGATTGTACTGCTGTTCGTTATACACAATAATTCGTTATATGCGGGTTCGATATATGCGGGTTCGACTGTGGCGCCTCCGGTGTGCAGCCGGGGAAATGGCGGCTGCGAGTTGTTTGCTTGCACAGCACGCGAATAAGGTTGCTATTAGTCTTTTATTCTTTTTTTTTCTCCACATTCGTACCTTGCTTTTCGATCAAGTGCGACAGGCTATACTTCGTCTCTCGTATCGCCTATCCTGCTGGCACGGAAACACCCCAAGCCAGTCGTCTCAACCTTCACGGCCTCGATCGCTCGCTCGCGGTCACCGCGTCGCCTACGTGTCGTGTACTTAATCACGGCGCCTACGCGCCCTACGCCATGGCCGGTTCATTCAGCTTTTTCACTTTTGCGTCTTTGGTACTTGAATTCATTCATAGATTCCGCACTGTCCTCCTCTGGTGCTACTTCTCAGAGAAAGTGGCTAAGGGAGAGAGTAAGGTATAGGCAAGTGGGAGCGACAAATCGCGTTGGGGTGACAGAGATTACGTTGCGGCGTTCCACGTGCGTGCGTAACGCGTAGATGTGAAAGTGGCATGAGCGAAAAATCTAGAAGGAAAAGTGAGTGGAATATCACAGAGGGAGGCCGAAAAAGGAAGGAAGGAAGGAAGGAAGGAAGGAAACGCAAGTGCTTAGGACACGAAGCTGAAGTCGTGATTGATATTGTCGATTGCTTCCCTATTACCACCGTTACTGATCGGAATATTCTTGACCTTCTACTGCGATTATCTTTAACACACCACGTTCTCTTCCAGTCACCGCCTTTATGTTTTTCTTGATATTTATGCTGCGCTCATGTTTTTTAACACTGACTTACGTTGCTCTGTGCCACTCGACAATATCCCGGACTTCGTCGCGTTTTCATGCTCATACACCTACGCTGACCGCTTTCGCAGAGAGCTCAGAGAACCACCTCTACTGTTCAACTACTTGCCTGCTCTTCGTGCAATACTAATCAAATTTCGTGAAACTCTTATCAAGCCTCAGAAAAAGTATGCACACATTTCCTTCAATTACTGCCGATATATCCTTTCTGAATTCCCTCTTAGCGAAGCTGCTGCTGCTGCTGCTGCTGCTGCTGCTGATTATGATGGTGATTATGATGACGATGAGAGCATACGTGCTACCAGACTCGTTCTTTCAAGTCTTTTTATCTGAATACATTTTTAAAAGTACGGATTAACACAAGACTACCTGAAAGCAACACCGTTTTCACACTCTACTGTTTGTGTATTTGTCTGCTATGATTATTCACAGTAGAGTATATGTGCAAGTCAAGAAAGGAGGGGAAGGCAAAACTTCATTTTCATCAGACGTTAAGAGATCTTTGAATTACTGGGTTCCTTCTTCTGCCAGGCGGCGTGAGATGGCCGTAAGCCCTTGGCTCTCGGCGACCTCCAAAGCCCAGTTGACGGTCCCAAGTCAAGAAAGATTTTTTTTTCTTTTTTTTTTTGTGTGAGGGAGGTCCACAGTATGGGGCGCACGCTGCACGTTGACGATTGCGGAGCTTCGTATGAATGCTCCCTGGGTCGACATGTACATGCTGCGCACTGACTACGACCGGAACAAACGGCACGCGCCTACAGAGACAGTGTTCAAACATGGGTACGCTGGGCACGCGGTCTTACTCGCCACGAGGTAACAATTAAGCGCCTCTTCATTCAAGCGCGAAGTATAGAGACGTGCCACGGCCGTCCGAACGTACGCGTGCTCGTCGTAAGAAAGTGCGCGTGGGATCAGCAGACAGGGTCGAAAGAGATGCTCGCCGCGTTCGCTGGGAGGAAGTCACATGTCGCAGGCAAACTGCACCGCCCCGCGGAGGTGGCAGGAAGTGGCACAGTGGGCGGACTTGGAGCGCGAGCCGGACTACAGACATCTTTACTATTCACGATTGTTACTGTTTTATTGTTGTTGTTTTTTTTTTTTTACTTGCTCGCAAGATTGCATCGGTGAACGTGGTTATGGGTTTCGTAAGTTATGCGTGTGGTTTTACACACGTTAGCGCTGTCCCTGCAATAATTTTTTTTTTATGATTCGATCGCTTTCGTCATGAAGGGTGCTAGCTTTGGGCTAGTTGGTAAGAATTCACGGTAAATGTTATTTGCGCACCACTTGAAACGGGACTAGAAACGACAGACACTTTCAACTGGTTTTAATGGTAGGAAGTTAAGTGGTTTTATAGATACACGTGCACGTGTACAAGTCTGTTTTGTTGAATACACATGCATGTTTTATAATGTTTTTTTTCCCGTTTCGTCACCATTAAAACCAGTTGAAAGTTGGCGCTTGCGTCTGTCGGTTATATAGTCCTTGTTTCGAGTGGTGAGCAAATAACATTTATGATGAATTGGTCTTGAACTTTGTAGAAGCTTAGTGCTAGGCGACCTGGATGACGTGTACTCGGTAATGTGCATGAATCGAGGCAGCGGCATGAATAAGGAACGGAACGTGCGCAAAGCCTGGAAGTTCGAAGCAGTTTAAATGCTTGTCCTTCGGCTGTACCTTTGTGTATGGTTCTTTCGCGTGCGCTGTTGTAAGGAAATATTATGTAACGCCATATACATATACTATAGGTAGTTGTTTCCAGGAGCGCTGTAACATTATTACGAAAGCGCAAAGAATGTCCATAAAAAAGTACGAACACTCGTAAGACAGGGCCAGGAACGCTGAAATTGTTTGTTCAAGAGCGATAACTCGTATACGTGAATTCGAATTTGGCCTGTAGCAAGTATATTTACCGTTGAACATAAGGTCGCTCTGAACAATTCTATGCGGGGCATTTGTAAGGCGTCCACGAAGCAGTTTGGGCGTTCCTTTTCATACCACTCGAACGGGAGACCACTTCTTGTTATGCAGGTAAGCATATTATCGCTAGAAATAAAAACAAGTGCGCTAGCACAAAAACGCACTCTCTGCTGGAAATGGGGAATTCATCCGCAAATCCAAAAAACTTTTCACCTGCAGCTGCAACGGTGTTCTTAATTGGAGACAGGAACCCCCGTCCTTCCTCCGTTATAGAGGAGCTGACCCATGAGCCCATCTTGTCTATCGAGCAGTCGTCGTATATAGAGCGGTGATTGAAGGCGCTTGTTGGACATGCAAACCTGATCCGCGCGTAGACAAGCCAAGCCAATCCGGCTCCCATCGTCCAAAATGGCAACAGCTCTCAGTCGAGGAACGAGACGCAGAGGAACTGGTGGAAGCGCGGAAGACCCCGCCGGAATGTTAAACCTAAATGTAATTGGAATGCCGGTGACGAATGTGCCGCTCATCCGACATCGCCGCGAACGAGACATCTTTACAGTCTGCACACACATCGCTCGGCTCTTAAATCCGAACTTGTCGCCGTCAATGGCCGATGCTTATCTGGGTGGGATACGGAGACCACCGGAAATGTTAACAGCGTTTCGTGGATCACGTCCACTTTAGTAGATTTACGCCTGTCGATACGTGTACGTTGTATCTATCGCGTTGGGAGGCCCATCGGCAATCGTCTCTTCCTATCATCCCGTCTCTTAATGGCTGTATCGATGTGCGGCCAAAGGGGCTACGAACATGGCACGCTGACTTTAGCAAGACGGAAAAATTATGTCGATAAGTTGCAGCGCCTGAACGAATGTCACTTGATTACACGTTGCGATAAATTCATTTGCGGTGTATTTTATACATTCCTGAAACCGCTGGCCACGGCGGATAAAATTAATCAGATTTCTGTTGCTCGAGAATAAATTCAATATCTTACGTCTTTTCTTGTCATACTAAAGACGTACTTTGTTCTACCACTTCTATGACTACAGAAATCCACTAGGTAAATAGAGCAGTCAAACAACCTAAAACTAAAACAGAGGTCTGCTGCGTGTTTTATATCTTGAGTTGCACATGCACATTAGACAAATATTTGCTTGAACAGTTAGCCGAAAAAGTTCGAGGACAACCAAGCACTTCTTATGAGTTGTGAACGCGAAAGCATAAATGCCAAATTGAAGGCGACTGAGCGGTCCTTCGAGTTATGAACTCCTCGCGTTGAGAGGCGCAGTTAGAGCGCAGGCGAGAAGTTGCGCGAACAAGGAACGCGCGGATCACACAGGCTTCCGAGAGTGAGAGCGAGGGTCGCAGCATGGTCGCAGCCAATGGGAATTTAGGTGCCGTTTCGCTGCTACAGACTACAGTCGCCGGCTTTTTCGATCAATGGGCCATTTGACGCTTTCGCATCAACAATGCAAGACACAGCATAATACAGATTACTAAACATTCACCTTGTTCGACTTTGCAATTTCGTCTGTATATGCGCAGTTAAAATGCCTTCCGAACTTTGAAATTATGCGAATTATTATTATTATTATTATTATTATTATTATTATTATTATTATTATTATTATTATTATTATTATTATTATTATTATTACTATTATTATTATTATTACCATAAAAAGGACAGCGAGAAGAATAGCAGATCGGTTAAGACGTAGGGGGCATACTAAGCAAAGAAGAGTAGAGAGAATAAAATAAAGCGGGTGGATACAAAAGAAAATTCGGCAGATAGACACTTATGACTGCTTACGTGTGGGAATTGGAAAGCATTATACCGTTTGTAGACCTCGGAATGTCATGAACGCGCTCATTTTATACATTCATGACGTGGCGCCACCTCCTCCCCATTGGCTGC
The DNA here is from genome assembly GCF_013339745.2 of Dermacentor silvarum. Taxonomy (NCBI): domain Eukaryota; kingdom Metazoa; phylum Arthropoda; class Arachnida; order Ixodida; family Ixodidae; genus Dermacentor; species Dermacentor silvarum. The sequence goes on along the minus strand of NC_051160.1, from coordinate 20,097,549 downwards.
GCCGTCACGTGCCCTAATGACGCACGCACTACGCCACACCTTTAGTCAGCCATAACAGTGGAGCCGCCGTGGCGTCGGGGAAGCGTGCTCGTCTCGCAACCCGGAGGCCCGGGCTCAATTCCCACCCAGACCAAAATATACCAAATTTTCTTTTCAAAGTCATTAGAAATTTGAAGTCAATCCGAGCATCCTTCGACGTGCTTTTACTCTTTGCGTCGTCGGCCATTTGTGGTACGATCTTTAGGTCACGCCGACGCCGACGGATTCTCGCGTAATGGGGCATATAATGCTGTCGCGTTAAAATTACATGGACTCACTGGAGAACAAGATAAGAACGAGGCAGGCATCTGTGTAAGAGCCATCGCATGGTATTCAGCACAAGGCAGGTGGTCCAAAATTTAGCACGAAATCGGACCGCAGCAGTAATTAGAAACGTTAAGGCTGCAATCTGAAGTCTAAATGTGTCGCATTCGAAAATAAAAGGGCTCTGTGAGATCGTCCACGCCTAAACGCACGACCAAAAGGAAACGAAACGTCGTCCACTGCACCACGTGGTAAATTTCAGGGAGTCGTAGTCTCCGTAAAGTGTTGCCCGCTGCGTATTGTAGAAATCCGGGGCGTTCGAAGATATAAGCGTTTCCTGTGCCACCTCAGGAAGCGCAGAATGATGCACTATGTGCTCGCCCCTGTCGGCGTGACCACTCGGCCACCATGGCATTATACAAACGAAGGTTTACGATCACACCCCTAAAGCAACGAGCTAAACACTATGCTTGCGAACACGTGGAAAAATTGACTTCGTAGTTTAAAGTAGTTGATCAGGGTGCTGTCTGGAAAGGGGGAGAGATAGAGTAGGGAGGAAGGTAAGGCAGGGAGGCTAACCAGACTTTGTCCAGTTTGCTACCCTACACGTGGGGAGGGAGAGGGAAAGAAAGAGCGAAAAGGTGACTTTGGATCAGCGTACGATCTGTAGGAAACTTCTGAACGAATGCCATGTTTATCTGTTCGAATAACCAGCCCCATGGCACTGGAAATTATAGCAGCTATACGTCCAGGGCGGTTGTTTTATCCCATCTGGTTCCTCGAGCTGTAAGCGCCATATAGGAAAAAAATTAGAAGAGATTCCGACTTTCGTCATACAGCAGGCCGCTAAGAAATGCGATAATCAAATTAGGACACATAAGTAACGATTCCGTCACACCCCAAGGTACAGGCGTCTCATGAAGGTACAAGTGGCTCGTATAGTGGCGAGCACGTTGTCGTGGACGGTAAGGCTACATCGACTTGTGAGGTAGAGCTTCCCGGCCAACTTCTGAGCCATGAAGAAGCCCGGGTATTGCAAATTAATTCATAGCGCTCCAAACGATGCATCCCAGCCTTGCTTTGTAAATCTACATGAACTAATAAATATGAGTAATCGAAACCACCTCTTCGTATACACTTATGGTCATATGGCGTCCCCCTGCGGCGAAAGGATTAATCACAAAAAAAAAACGAAAAAGAAACTAACATAAGGCACGGCTAGGCACTCCTGTACGTCATGGGCGTTTGCAACGGCTTCCGGTTGAACCGAAAAATGCGAGCGGTCTTCATCCTGAAGCGGAACTTACGTCTTTGTTAAAACGCCCACGCGTGCGCGCAGGCGCGGCGACCACCTTGCGCAAAAGTACGAAATGAGCTGAAAGGCTGTCCGCTACCCATCGCTCACAAAGCACTTGAGAAAGTAGAACACAACTTTGTGTAGCCTGGGGCCGCTCGTCACGTGACAGCGCACGCCTAGGATATATAGCCTTCATGCGCCTTCCAGCAAGAGCATTGCGCCGTGACAGCTTCCTTTACTCGTGGTATAAACAATGGCTCGCTCGCCACGCTTTGACCTTGAACTCGCCGCCATGACCCCTGTGGCCGCACCCATGCAAAAAGAGTGCAGTCCTATACCACGCCTTCTGAAACAATTAGCCTCAGTTTGTTGAAGAATGGGCGTTTCTTTACATGGGTGGGCCTACGTGCTCCGGACTTTTTTGACTTGCGCGCATGTTTACCGTACGTCACTGGGTCCTCCCCAGCAAGGAACATCAACCCTGTAGGTCCTACTATTGGCGATGCCAAGCTTTGAAGACTGAAGATTCAAGCTTTCTGGTGTTGGCGTTCAGTTGTTGTTGTTGCCTCAAAACATCGCTGGCATTCTGCTCTCTTTCAAACGCCGCTCTTTTTCCTTTTCCTCCTCGGCATTTTGTATCTTCGCCAGCAGCTATTTCTTCGTCGATCAAAGAGCCCTTCATTTGTCAGACAATTAAGCCAGTGCTTACTTGATTGCTTCTTTTTTATTTATTTAGTGAATAGACTCGCCAATGTGCTCCATGTGTAGCATTCCTGGCGGCGCACAGCAGATTCTGGGTGTCTGCTGCTGTTACTTGTCAGAGAGATTAAATCTGAAGGCCGTCCAACACTTGCAGTAGGACTCGAGCTTAGAGTTGCGGGACGCCTTCAGCCCGTGTGGAAGCAGAACCTGCGTATTGCGCGCTTCGAAAGCGGTTATGTCGTTTCTGAGCTATAAACAGACCTTCATGAAACTTTCCGAATAGCTTTATTGTGTACGCTATGACAGAGAAGATGAGTGGAGAAGCGCACACATGAATGTCTCTCTTGAACCAATCTAGAAACAAACGTAGGCGGAATAGCAACGATTTCGCCGCACTATCATCCAACGTGAATCAAACAGCAGCCTTTCCTTTTTTTTTTCTCTTGGACGCTCTACTTTCAAGCCTGCCCAACTTGATCAAAATGATTAGCCGCTAAATCTGCGCAGTGCTCCGCACTCAGTTCTGTTTTCATTCACACTACTTTTACATCGAAGCTGTCAATTTTCGCGTCCGTCAACAGATCTGCGTGTGCAAAAACTGAGCTCCCGAATTTGATGCAAAATCGCTTCATTCTATGCAAAAGCTTATACGTCTCATCACTTCGATAGCATTTACAGTAGATTAGTTATCAATAGGCACCATTTTCAAACTAAGTAGACTCTCAGGTAGATGATAAGGGTTTCTCAAAGATTTGCCGCGGTGCGACCGGCGTCGGCCATGTGTACGCTCGCACCGCCCTCCTTTTGTCGTCGTTCCAAGCGCTTGCGTGTCTAGTTTTCTTCCGCTCTCCCGTCGTGGCGGTCCCGTCGCTCGTGTCTAGTTTCCTCCGGCTCCCCGAGGTGGCGGTATTCTTCCACGCGAATGTATGCCGCCGATCAAGACCGGCGATCAAAATAAAAGTGTGTGCGCGTGTGTCTCTCTTCGGGATGACTGCCGTGGCCACTCAAGAGAAATAAAATTTGCTCATACTTTTGATCTAAATGCTGTGTCACCTCTATGTCGTGTGCTGAACTGCTTGGCTGGTAATCCATTTTCACAGCAGTGGACTCGCGCGTGATTTTCTTTCTATTTTGTTTTCATTTCTTTCTTTCGATCTCTTTCTTTTCTGCTTTTTTGTTTTATTTTCTTTCTTTTTTGAGGGGGGGGGGGAAGTGTTAGGTGCCTCGAGCCTTATTTTCTGCGAATAAGGATGTTAAGAATGAATGGCTTCTAACTTCCTGCCTTCTAAAATCAAGAACGGGGGTGAACTACATTATAGTATAGGAGCACGTGAGACGTTGCCGGGGCGCAAATTTTGGTGGGCCTCGTTCGGACGCCTCGCATGGGCGCAATATGTCAGCGACAATTTTAACCTCCCTCGAGCACAACACGTCTCCGAACGCGCGCACGGCTAGACGCGCATTTCAGAACCGGAACTCGAGTTGAAAGTGGCCAAGAGTTTGCTCATAATAATGATTGCCTCCCTCACCTCCAGTTATTCTGCTCAGCAAGAACACGGACACCGCGAATTACCGCTCGAATATGCATCCATGAATAATGTGCACGAGGGGCATCGCTTCGTACCAGCCGCCAGTAAGTTCTCAAATAGCGAAGACTTAAGTGGATGCTGCACAAAGCAATGTTCCACGGTTCTCTTACTTATTTTCCAATTACGTGAATTTAGAGGAGACACAGGCGATTTCGGGCGGTGCCGGCGACTCTATAGGTGCGGATTCAACGCCTGCGAAGCTCCTTTCAAGTCGCCCGCACTTGACACGATGGAACACACGCATCCAGTTCACTCGTGTCCGCTCTTGGGCGAACACGCAAGTTCGTGGTGTATGAGTAATATTTCTTAATTAAAGAGCAAACAAAACGCCAACCAGAATTTATGTGAACTTTCGAAACCCAACGCTTTGGAGCCCGACCGGCTCCAAAACACACACACACACACGCACGCACACGCACGCACACGCACGCACACGCACTCACATTTCCCCCTTTGACCTACTAATGCTAACGCATTAAAAGCGGACGCTCGGGTATATATAATTGCTGCCGACGCCATGGATTCACAAAGACGCTGAAGAAATATGCTGTTTTTTAACAGTCAGTAAAGTTTATGTAGCCACTGCCTTTGGGCAGCGCTGGAGCGCACGCACACACATAAAGCATAACCTGTGTTGGGTGCGCCACCCCGAGCCAACTTCCTTCCACTCCATTTCCAAACTACAGTTATGTATATTTCCGTTTCCCGCAGAACGAAATCGCATAAGATAAAAGGAGGTGTGCTCGCCTTGATAGCTGAACACGGATAGTCGATAGAGGTTTTTGAAACGAGAGAAAAAAAGAAAAAAGAAAGTAACACACTTTGCGAGCTATAAGCTCACCCTCGTGAAACCCAACGGTGAAACCTGGCCTGCCAGCAACATGTTTTCTTTCCCCCGCGAAGTTGTCACGCGAGGCAATATAGAAAGCCGCGATGACCACTACGACTATATGCGGCACGCACTCTCACGCCATAGCTTCCAGCAAAACCTGAGGAGCCGTCAAGACCGGCGCAGCAGCCGAACGTTATACGGATGCTCGCGTGACGAACGTGGCCGAGCGCGGTGACGTGACTCGGTAATGCGAAGATCACGACGGCGTGCGCTCGTTATAACGAGGGCACGACACGTCGGCGTGCTGTATGACTCCGTCCCTCTTCTTTACCACGGATGCATTTTTAATATGCACAAGCGACACCACCTCGAATAGAGTAAGAACGCCCCCCCCCCTCCCCCCCTCTGCATAATGACATCGCCCGTATTAGGTTGGACTGGATCGAAGTGGACCTAACCTCCGAGTGCGAGCGCGCTGCCGGCAACTATTTAGTCCGTTCTGCTGGATCTATATAGCTTAATTTAGTGCTACCACGGCCCGGCTAGAACACAAGTGACATTGACCAGCCTCACAGTAGCAGATGTTTCATGCCATGACTAAGCATTTACGAGAAAGACGTGACCAGTTCGGATCGGTGACGTGCGCAGCAGCTGCTGTACACTGCATTCGGATGTGGCAAGGATCTAGTGTGATGGGTTTGTACGATGGACATCTAGGTCGATTTAGGTAATATTTGTGGTCGAATAGGGGAAAGAACACTGTTTTACCCAATGTTTACCAGCCACTAAAACAGCAAGACCGTATATACAGTCGTTCTTTACCTGCTGCGGCGTGAGTTTAAATCATTACCCGGCAAAAAAAAAAAAAACCGAAAATATATATGTGTGTCATTGCTTAAGGACAGCTTCACATAATGATTTTTCTTGTGCAATGCCACTTTGAACATCCTTTCGGCATCTCTTGCTCGAGTTGAGATGTCTACTGCCTTCACGAAATGATACCTTGTAGCTTAGAGGTTTTATTTAACAATTTTCTCTGTCATTCTTCTTATTTATCTGAGTTCTCTTTATGAGAACACCACTTTTGTTTTCGAAAGATGTACCGTAGCGCTTGCAGCCATGTTACATAGAAGTCTACTTGAGACACGAGTCCCACTTACCATGGCAGCTCGAGGACAAGTGGCACTGTCGCTCCCTATAGAATAAAGTTGGACAGGTGCGTATTGTGCATACGGCAATCTCGCTGTTCGATTGATAGTAGCCTTAAAGTGTTTATCCACGTGTGCCCGCATCAAATGTATACCTAACATCCTGTCAGCAGCCACGTCTCTGTGTAAATACTTTGGACGTCAGAGGGACTGCTACGCCAATGGCTCTTATATAGACGACGGGCCACACTTGTTACGAAAGCCCAAATGTGATGGTCGCTGCCTGTGGCTATTTCTTTCGCTTTTAGGCACTTGTCTTATCTGTCTTCGAGAAGGTTTGTTCGCCACTCTTAATGCAGCGTCGGAAACAATGGTTTCGAGCGGCTGTTTTGCCAATAGCTTGATCGAATACTCTCGGTCCACCGAAGGGACTTCTCAGAAGCACAGCGTTTTGTACAGAGCCCGTCCCGACAAGTCCGTACACAACTTGTCGCGTTTTTTCTTCTTTTTCTTATGTACGATGTAATCCCTGAAGCACGTCACCTACACGTCTAAAGATTGTTGTACGAAGCCGGTGAACGTGACGCCATGCAGGAGTTTCCTCCGTGGCAATCTAAACTACGAAAATACACGTAGTCAAAATTGTTTGCTCCTCCACGCTCGGCATTCATAATGGCAGGAGAAAAAGGAGGGAATAAATATTTGGGCAGGCAGAGAGGCCGAAATCAGACTGGTTGATGGAAGACGTGCAAAACCGATGAGAACTTGCGGCAAAGTTATTATGCCAGGTCGTGGCCATGCTTTGTTCACGATAACAGTCATCACCATCCTGTTATCGTCGACTGCAAGACGAATGATTCTCATCGTGATATACAATTGCAATTTCTAAGAGTATTTTTCAAGCGTAACGTACATGGGAAAGAAGAAGAGTAGTCGAGACCGCACGCTAAGTTTGAACCAAGGCTGAGAATAAGTACTGTTCACATCAGCCGGTACGGTGGAGTTTTGTGGTGCAACGTATGTTTCGCGTGGTGGCCAGCTTTTTCTTCCTGGGCACGTCAGTGCGTAGCAAAGGCAACTTCTATGCCCAATGAAACTGCTTCGTTTGAACAGAGTGCCGATGAAACTTTCGCAGCTGTCTTCTGGCTACCGAAGCCTCACACGTGAGCCAAAAACCTGCTGCATAGAAAGATGAGCTTGCCTATACTACTTGCCTGTAAATAGCGTACCAATTAAAAAAAAATTGCACGCTATTTTTTTTTCTTCCTTCTGATGTACCTGCGCAATAAGCCTCTTCTTCGTAAAGACATGCCAACAAACCCGAGTTGTCACGATTGTGATCTAATACCGTTGTCTTGTGTCTGCCTACGTAAATATTAGATGCTTATCCAGCGATATTTATGAGGAGTATAGTGACCACTTACGTCACCAGGGTGTCCAACCTCGTTCAGGTAATAGAGCATGTTTTTTGTTGCCCAGCGAACATTACAAATGTGGTTGTACCGGGCTACTGTAACCCGACTGGCCCTCGTGAGCAATTTTTTTTTCTCCAAAATCAGACGTCAATCCGGCTCTGACAAAAAAAAATGTAATGGCTTGGCCAAGGATTCCAAACAGGGGCATTGAATACAGTATTCCAATGTTTACCTCTGCTCCAAGCTATAATCCCCTGTAGACTAAAGCATTTCGTGTATTACACTGTCCAGAGAAGACAAGCTAAACCTCCTCTTCGGCTCTGCGGTAGGTTGGCCACAAACGATTGCGGCAGCGGCAGCTTTCGAGGAGCGCCATGTGTCACACAAAGATGTTTATCCATTTGAACCACTGAGCTACGCGCATTGCGCCGATGCTGGAGAGATAACTGTGTCAGGTAGTGTACCGCAGGAAATAACTCCTCTCGCGTATAAGCCGCCGTCCGCCGCTACATTGGTCGCCGAAGAAAGCGGCGGTCAAGTTTGGTGCACGAGTCACATATATCATATTTATTTCAAACGCGTTTCCTGTCTGCGGAGCCCATGTCTCACTGCTACGATTCGGGATTATTTCTTTTTCTGGTTGAATCGTCTTTCTCCTATCTTTAGTATTCTGTCTCTCTCTTTCTATCTCTCTGTCTCGATCTTTCTCTACTTCATTGCGCTGTCGCACAAATGCCGTATTGCGATGCAGAACTTGTCCGACTCGGTGTCTTAGCAGGCATCGTGGTGCTTCTGTGCATGATGAGGTAACTTGGGTTTGGTGTCCGCGTCCCCGGGTGGCCACATTCCAGTGGGCCGTGAATGCAAACACGCTCGTGCAGTGAGCATTGGCCGAACGTTTAAAGAGCAGAAACTAGTTCCGATAACTCCGGAGCTTTCTGCCATTATGCTTCTTTGGGACGTTTAACCACACCCATCGAGCAAGCTTTGAAAGAAAGCGACGCCTTCCTTCGCCATTGCTATTTTTGATGCGTTAGCATTTGGATTGCCAAAGTGGGGAAATGGTAATGTGTTAGAAGCCGGTCACGAGGTAGACATAGAGAGGGGAACTGACGGTGGTCTGCTTTGCACCACCGTCAGTTGCGTCAATTCGCTTCTCGAAGAGGCAGGACGTGTGTCAAGTGAGCTGCTGAAAGACACTTTGCAATGCGGTGACCGCGGTTTAATTGATAGATCCGGGACCTCGAAGATGTGCGAAGTAAGGGCCCATTCACACTTGCGACTAGGCGAGGTCGCGCGACCAAGTTGGTCGCAAAGCGACCAGTCGCAAGTAGTCGCAAATGGTCGCTTTTTTCGAAATGTGACCGTTTCGGGCCAGTCGCTCACTGCTCGATTTTTCAGTCGCGCGACCGCAGTCGCAGAACAGTTGAACCAATCAGACGCGAAGGAACAGGACGTCCGTATACGCAGACGCTTATTTTACGCGGCGATGACATTTCAAGCAGACGTGAACTGCATATCGTGATACATTTCGGTTTAGCGACTCGTCGGTCGCATTTGTAAGTGTGAACATCGTTCGTCTTGAGTAGTTTTCTGGTCGCCAGTCGCAATTGGTCGCGCGACCTCGCGTAGTCGCAAGTGTGAATGGGCCCTAATGCTTACGCACTGCTCTCGCATTAACCGCTAAATCGCAACTGGTTTCCTTTTTTTAACGGTTCTAAATTAACAGCGGATAAGGAAGTGAGGAAACTTGGCATAGGAGAAGGCAAAATGTATGCACTGAAAGATAAGCAGGGCACTATCATCAGTAATTTCGATGACATAGCAAAAGCAGCGGAAGAATTCCATACTGACCTGTACAGTGCCCAGAGCAGCCAAGCTAGTTTCATTCTAAGTAATGATGAACAGGTTACAGAGGGTCCTTCTATAACTAGCGATGAATTTAGAAGGGCCTCGAAAGACGTGAGCAGGGGAAAAGCTGCTGGATAAGATGGAATAACAGTCGCTTTAATCAAAGATGGAGGATATATCATGCTTGAAAAGCTTGCGGCAATGCCTCACAACTTCAAGTGTACCAGAAAGCTGGAACAACGCCAATATTATACTCATCCATAGGAAGGGAGACGTTAAAAAGAATGGAAGAATTATAGACCCATTAGCTTGCTTTCAGTATTGTATAAAATATTCACCAAGATAATTTCCAACCGAATCAGGGCAACACTTCACTTCAGCTAACCTAGAGAACAGGCTCGCTTCAGGAAGGGATATTCTACGATGAATCATATCCATGTCATCAATCAGGTAATAGAGAAATCTATGGAGTACAATCAACCTCTCTATATGGCTTTCATAGATTATGAAAAATCATTTGATTCAGTCGAGATGCCAGCAGTCATAGAGGCATTGCGTAATCAAGGAGTGCAGGATGCATACGTGAATATCTTGGCAAATATCTACAAGGATAGCACAGCAACCTTGGTTCTCCACAAAAAAAGTAGAAAGATACCTATCAAGAAGGGTGTCAGGCAAGGAGACACAATCTCTCCAATGCTATTCACTGCATGCTTAGAAGTATTCAAGCTCTTAGACTGGATCGGGCCGTCAAGCTCGGCTTGCCGGTCCCTACGTGGGACTATCCGGGTGGCGCGTGGTGTCCCCTGCGTCTTCTCTGGACCTCAATAAAGTTATTTCACTCACTCACTCACTCACTCACTCACTCACTCACTCACTCACTCACTCACTCACTCACTCACTCACTCACTCACTCACTCACTCACTCACTCACTCACTCACTCACTCACTCACTCACTCACTCACTCACTCACTCACTCACTCACTCACTCACTCACTCACTCACTCACTCACTCACTCACTCACTCACTCACTCACTCACTCACTCACTCACTCACTCACTCACTCACTCACTCACTGGGAATACTTAGGAGTGAGGATCAACGGTGAATATCTCAGCAACCTTCGGTTTGGAGATGACATTGTCCTATTCAGCAACAATGGAGCCAAATTACAACAAATGATTGAGGACCTTAACCGAGAAAGTGTAAGGGTGGGGTTGAAGATTAATATGCACAAGACAAAGATAATGTTAAATAGCCTGGCAAGGGAACAAGAATTCAGGATCGCCAATCAGCCTCTAGAGTCTGTAAAGGAGTACGTTTATCTAGGTAAATTACTCACAGGGGACCCTGATCACGAAAAAGAAATTTACAGAAGAATAAAATTGGGTTGGAGTGCATACGGCAGGCATTGCCAAATCCTAACTTGGAGCTTACTACTGTCGTTGAAAAGAAAAGTGTACTATCATTGCATTCTACTGGTGCTAACATATGTGGCAGAGACTTGGAGGTTAACAAAAAAGCTCGAGTACAAATGAAGGACCGCAAAAGAGCAATGGAACGAAAAATTTTAGGCCTAACGTTAAGAGACAGGTAGAGAGCGGTGTGCACATGGATCAGAGAACAAACGGGAATAGCCGATATTCTAGTTGACATTAAGCGGAAAAAATGGAGCTGGGCAGGCCAAGTAATGCGTAGGATGGATAACCTGTGGGCCATTAGAGTTACGGAATGGATACTAAGAGAAGGGAAGTGCAGTCGAGGACGGCAGAAAATTAGGTGGGGGAATGAAGTTAGGAATTTTGCAGGCGTAAGTTGGAATCAGCTTAGCGCTATAGACAGGGGTAATTGGAGATCACAGGGAGGGGCCTTCGTCCTGCAGTGGGCATAAATATAGGCTGATGATGATGTTGAAGGAAGTGAAGACGTACGCAAAACAGAAAGGCAGGCAGGTAATGACTTCTGTGTCGGTCAGTGGGGCTACGCATTGCGATGACAGCTATGAAATTACCGCATCATCCACGTGGGCTGTCGCTTATCTTACGCTTGATGTTTGGTACTCATTATAAGGACGCTCTGCACGATATGATCCAAGGGTAACTGACATAGGGTGTCCATGCGATTCCATTCCCCCGCACTGGGCTACGTTGTAAGTATTCACTTCACGTCATCAATCTATTTTTACAACAATTTGACTTTATTGCTGAGACGTCACCGATATGTATGTTGTCGACATTTCGAAAGACACGGCTAATTAACCAATTGAAAACGCATACGACTATGCACCCACATCATGCGTGTGAATTTCAACGCCTTCGCTTCCTCTATAGAGCTACTATAGATTCAAACAAGGATGTGCTTCGAAGACGCAGGCAATAACCGAGGCCACATGCAGCCACCCGTGCGGAAAGCAGCGCAACTTCATACCAGTTATACCCGTATCAGCTTTTGATCTCCCAGCATTTAGCGTGATTCGCGAACGCCGCATTATCTATACATAAACAGGGCTGCATGCGATGCGTCGGCAGGCAATCCTTATCCACGCAGAACGTGGTGCACGCCAAAGGCGTGCTAACACGAACGTGCGTTTCACCACGTGTTAGAAGATAACTATACATATGTGACGCAGACCCTATATGAACATAAATGTGGACGGCACAATGACAACGACAATTTTCGGGGTCAGAGCACGTGCGGACTCGGAGAAATCGTTGTACACAAGCGGCGTATAATCTGGCAGCCCATTTCTTTCGCGCAGGCCTATAGCTGCCCCGGTTTGCGTTGACCTATGGGCGATCGCTCATCCTTTAGTGCCGAGTAGACAAGTACCGCCTTTTTCGTAATGACGGCCACCGGTCGCAGTGTGTGAGGAGGCCGTGATGATCGTATTCTGCCTTCTAATGAATCCGAACCCGTCTTCCTAACGCGGAGGGTGCCGGTAAGAGGAGTCCCAGAGAGGCACACTCCGAAGCTACACTCGAATCTTCTTCAGTCAAACCGCATGACCTTTCTCGCCTCCTCATTTGGAGAAAGGTCGAGCGTCAGACGTAATCACGTAATATGTCATCCGTACGTGTGTGTAGCCTTGAGCGTAGAATACACGAGGCGCCTTCCATTCGAGAGATAGTCGGAATCTCTGTGCTGCAGGGCTTCAACTTGGAAAGCCTGGGTCACCGATTGGCGCGGTGTCCGTTCAACCGCCTGTCCCGATTTGTCCGTTCCGCGCTGACCACTGCTGCTGCTGCTGCGGCAAGAATCAAGGGGCGTCCCGTCGTCCGTCTTGTCGATTTCTCGGTCTGCATATACGTGCCTGCTTCGTGTCCTAGGCCTAAAAAAAAGCGCTCGCGCAAGTCGCGGCGCTGCAGATGACGGCGACGATGGCGCCCTCGGTGGTCGTTCCTGTCGACGGGTCATCTGTTTTCACTGGAACAAGACGGAGGATGTCAGATTACCCCGGCGTGCCTTCGCTCTCGTCTGGCTTGCGTGCAAGCAAACGCGCCTAGCTGTTTCGGACGAGCTTCCAGAGAACGCTAAATATGATCCCACATTTCAATGCCTGTTTTTTGATCCCTGTTTTCGAAACTCGCTCGTATCCCTTATGGCGCCAGAAATACGCGAATCACTGAAGAGGGCAAGATGGCAGTTCGGGACTGAACTACTCGAACTTTCGTCTCGTAACATCGAAGCCGACAGCAATACCTGATTACAAATAGAATTTATCTTACGTTCTTGTGTATTTGAATATTTTCACTCGATAAGTTAACATATGAACAATCTCGATCGGTAGCTTTCAGACTGGGTATCATTGCATGGAGTTACATCCAGAGTGGTGCTGTTATTAGCAATATTAGGGAAAATGTGTAGGTGTGCTCCTTCAGAATCTCTAGTGCAGCCAAACTCAATCCTCGGCCAAGAAAGGCTATGAAGGTGGTCTTGTAGTTTTCGAATACGACTGGCTTGTGCGAGCACATTTGACTGCGTAGTGCCGTCTACGGGTGTTCACACTTTCACCGCGTTATTCCCTCTCTCTCTCTCTCTCTCTCTCTCATCTTTATTTTCGCCTTTTCACTTCCCCCAGCGTACGGTAGCCAATCAGATTCTTTTCTGTTTAAGACATTTGCTTTCACTCTGCCAGTTTTCTTTCTCTCTCCCCCTTCATATCATCATCACCATCATCATCACCAGCCTATTTTTATGTCCACTGCAGGACGGAGGCCTCTCCCTGCGATCTCCAATTACGCCTGTCTTGCGCTAGTTGATTCCCCAACTTGCGCCTGCAAATTTCCTAATTTCATCACGCCCATCTCAGTTTCTTCCGTCCTCGACTACGCTTCCCTTCCCTTGGTACCCACTCTGTAACTCTAATGGTCCACCGGTTATTTACCCTACGCATTACATGGCCTGCCCAGCTACATTTCTTTCTCTTAATGTCAAGTAGAATATCGGCTATCCCCGTTTGCTCTCTGATACACACCACTCTCTTCCTGTCTCTTAATGTTACGCCTAACATTTCTCATTCCATCGCTTTTTGCGCGGTCTTACCCTCCAGGTTTCTGCCCCATATGTTAGCACCAGTAGAATGCAATAATTGTACACTTTCCTTTTCAACGACAGCGGTAAGCTCCCAGTCAGGATTTGGTGATGCCTGCGGTATGCACTCCAACCCCTTTTAATTTTTCTGTAAATTTCCTTCTCATGATGAGGGTCCCCTGTGAGTGATTGACCTAGATAAACGTACTCCTGCACAGACTCTAGAGACTGACTGGCGATCATGAATTCTTGTTCCCTTGGCAGGACATTGAACATTACCTTTGTTTTCTGCATATTAATCTTCAACCCAACTTTTACACTTGCTCGGTTAAGGTCCTCAATCATGTGTTGTAATTCGTCCCCAGTGTTGCTGAACAGGATAATGTCACCTGCAAACCGAAGGTTGCTGAGATATACGCCGTTGATCCACACTCCTAAGGCTTCCCAGTATAATAGCTTGAATATACTTCTTTTAAGTATGCAGTGAATAGCAATGCAGAGATTGTGTCTGCTTGCCTGAGCTCTTTCTTGATACTTAGGTAATTTTATACTTTTCTTGTGGAGAACCGAGGTATTTGTGAAATTCTTGTAGATATTCTCCCGAGATATTAACGTATGCCTCCTGTACTCCTTCATATAGAGAGCCCAAATTGGTCAGGGTCGCTATGATGAAAGAATTATATCCGCTAGGTTGCATTCCTTTCACATCGTCCACCGACCACGATTGTCCTGTCCTGGCGATAACATTGCGGAGCGCCCTTCGGGCCACTTACAGAACGCGTAAGGGGACAGTGGGAATAGAATGGCTACATTATTTCAGCCCATGGCGGATGTTGCAATAAGCACTCGGCGAACAGTGCTAGTGATGCTTACACATTGGCAAGCGCAATTCGTGCGACTCACACGGTCTGCTGCGAGTTGCGTCAGCCGCTGTCAACCTAATGCCATCTGTTTGTCCTCAATAAGCGTAGACACTGGCGAGATGCACAAAGGTAGCTCTAACAGGAACAAAATCACTGGACGGTCAATGGTGTATTGCCTGCAAGCTCGAATCGACACGCTGTAAATCTACATAGCTTTCAGGACGAGCTCAAGTTCACTCTTCATGTGCTTCGCCTCTCTCACTGTTTTCATCGTCACCTGCTTCGTTTCTCTTTCTTTTCCTCTCCCCCAGCACAGAGTAACTGCCGAGAGGAACACATCTGAGGCCGACCTCCCGGCCCTGTCTTATCAACAAACTTTCGTCTCTAGAGTGAGCGAAATGGGTGTGCTCCATAATAGAAGGTATAGCGCGAAGAAGAGAAGACAGGAAGACAGCATTCGGGTGTCTTCGGAGCATGGGTGTTGACCACGTCAAGTCGCTTCTCGAGGAGTATCCATCACGATAACGGAACCGCACACAGCGAAGGCCGTTGGATTGGGGGAGGGGATTCTGGAGTTATTTCGTTTCTCGGTTTAGATTGCTAAGCGCACCGAGCCGAGCGTGCAATCTAATTAGGCAATTTGTTTTCCCTCTTACTTTCCATCGTGAGCAAGGTTCAACACTTACAGCTCTTCATCATTGATTGTGGGCTTGCCTCTCTCTTTTGGTATTTGCAGGCTTTCGGCGTTCCCTTCTTCTTGAGCTTCTTTTGAGTGTTCGTTTTTTGTTGTGTTTTCATCGTGATTATTGCAGATCTTGGCAGATAGAACGCGATGTTCTAAAAGAAATAAGATTGAGCAACAGCAAAGGCTGGTCTCACGCCATACTAAACTGCTTGATCCTCAGCATGCACCGTTGACCGATATCTGTGATCCGGCCGTCAATGTGAACTGGGTACGTAGTATCTGCTCTCTACACAAGACTTCGTTCCGCTGTCACGTCACTTGGGTCAAGCTGGAAGTCGTGAATGACTTCGGGTCGCTGTGTCCTTGCTTAACGCCTGGGCTTCATTGTATGCAGTTGCAGTAAACATGCCTTCTCTTGTCACGAAGAATGCGCTTCGAATTACTTAAGCACCGTTCATTCATTGAGGAAACTTAACGTCGCAATTCCACACGGCTTCTTTAACGTGCACATAATGATAGATTACACGACTGTTTTTCACCCTTCCACCAACGGAATGCGCCAACGTTGGAGAGTAGCGAACCCTGTACCTCACGCTCAGCAGCTTGAGGCCGCACCCACTGCACAGCGAGCAAATCTGCACCATGATCCACCTAGCCTTACTTGGGCCATCCCGCGCCCATTAACACAGAGCTACTACGGTTAAGTTTGGGGGTCCACTTACATATGCAGTCGTTATGAAAGAAACCAACGCTTTCGTTCAAGCATGGTGACTAGAATTTGCTAAGATTCCCTCTTAGCAAAGATTCACTCTTAACAATCTTTGCTAAGATTGACAACATGCGAAACTGCGAAAGCCTACTACACGAACAGCTGTTGACTTACAGTAAGCTTTGAAATGAAAAAGAATTTGTCGATAGGTGCCTAATATTTTGAGACCTTGGACTAAATTAACCAATCAGCATTACGCTGTGTGGTAACAGCACCAACCGACGCACTCAGTATAGAAAGTCGTTACAGAGAGTGCTTATTACGCTTTGCTTGTCAACCGTCAAAGATCACCTACCAACGCACACATGCACTCGAGCTCTTTTACGGCACAAACATTAAGTGCATGCCTACACCCGCTGGGCGACAAGAATGGAAGTTGAGTGAGCTCACAGTCAAGCATTCGTGGTGCCCGAAACTGCAATGGCGGCCCACGAGAACGATCGAAGATGTCTTACGATCCCTCATGAACGCCTCGTGCCATGTGTGCACATGCTTGAGCAGGTGGCTTCAGTAGAAGTGAAAACTGGGCCAGTTGGTACATACAAAGATGTATCTGTCTCATCGCAAGCCACCTGCCGGGAAGAAGCGTTGACGCATAATGTTGACGAATCAGCACTCATTGGTGAGCAGAAATTGTTTCCTTTCTACGATCTATCCGCGAAACGGAGACTACACGTACCACCGTCCTTGACTCGCCACTTCTCCTTTCTTTGTATTTACAGATACGTACTGTAGTAAAAACGAGCCACCGCTTTCTGCATACTGCCATTTCTTTTATCCTCCCTCGTCACAAGCACCCTTTCTCGCACCCACCACAAGCACCCCTTTCTACCGCTCTTTCCCCCCTCCCCCCCCCCCCCTTTTTTTTTTCCCGCATCCTCACTGTCCACGCATAGCAAGTTCTTTTACACACAGCGCGCCGCCCGGTAGTGGTCGAAGAGGCTGGTGATTACAGGGAAGCCTGACCGCGTCCCCCGAATTGGTGGATACCCAGCGAGCGTATCAAGAGGGGGGCCAGGAAAGGCGGGGGGGAGTGCAGGTCTTCCAGTCGCACCACGGCTCTGCCGCCATTTCGTCGATGTCCCGTCGCCCCGGAGCAACGGCGCGCTTATCATCACCATCTCATCCCAACCCGCCAACGCCCAGCCCTCGTTAGCCTGTTTATCTTTTCACCTCCCTCCGCACGAGCAAAGGTATATACGCGCCGCAGTTCCGCAGTCGTCGTTCGCGCCGGTATGCGTGCGCCATGATCTACCGCCACGTGTAGAGGTGCAATGCATCTTTCCTTCTCCTTGGCTGTAAAACAAGCTTGCCCTTTTCCTCTGCCGACCATATACCCGAGAGGCGACGGCTACGAAGAGACCAATTATAAGCGCGAGGAAGTTGAAAAAAAAAAAAAAAAAAGAAGCAAGTGCGGAAGAACTTCGGCGCTCCCCAAGGTGGTGCAACCTGAGATGGGAATTACGTTCCTTGGCCATGTACTGTACACCGCTTTCAACGAGGCTACGAGCAATAGCGCAATATAGTAGCTGCGGTGGCGATGGGTCCACCGGCGCGACGCGTCGCTAATGGGAAGGCGGTGCCCGACGCTTTGGCGACGATCGGCGCGGTCGTCTTTTAGTAGTCGCTATAGCTGCGGTGGCCCGTGATTTGTGGCGGTGGTCTCGACGGAGACAGGTTGAGGAAGAAAGGACGGTGGTGCCGAGTCTTTCACGTGTTGCTCCGCATTCTTACACTTGCTAATTGAGTTTGCCGCTTCAGCTTTCTGTTTTTTTTTCTTTTTTCTTTTCTTCTCCTCCGTTGGAGCATCTTTAAACTTCTACCGCGGTGTGCGACTGAAATGCGAGGTGTATAAAACTAAAGGATAGAGTGCATGTCGCAGCTTATACATCACCTGCCTCCAAGTCAAACAACGTGTAAGTGTCGTGATTTATTTCAGGGTCTACTAGAACCATGAGGTACTTGTGATGTGTATTTTTAAGCATTGTTTCTTTTTTTTCTTGGCGAATATGTAGAGTGAGAAAGAACGAAAGAGTTTATTGGAACGTGAAGATGGCAGCCCTGCTATATGCAGTGCTTGCAATTAACTGCCGAACAACAGTATGATAATATTGCTTGTAGGTTTCCCGCAGTGAGTTTGATTTACACCTTGTCATCATGTTGATGTAGTTCCGTTTCTGATATCGCTTGTACCATGCTGCTTACACCCCTATTGTTGCGATTGACAGTAATTGAAGTAACGCGCTGGGATATTAATTTTAAACTAACCACTGGTGATGAGGTTCACAGTAGCTCAGATAATCGTATTCGTTTCTTAAGCGGCAGAGTGCGTTGTTGTTTGACTGATGGAAATTCGCTTCGATTAGACGGAGAGTGCACTTAGGGCCTCTTTCTTACTGAACCATGTTCAGTAAGAAATGGTTGTTCAGTCATTTCTCGTATAGTTACTGTGACATTTTTTTTTGTCGTTTGTTGGACCTGTGTTTTGTCAATCATAGAAACTGGGCTTCATGACTTCAGTTAAATATTTTTGCTCAGCTGTATTCTCTCCACTGGTAACATTGGGGAACAGTCGCTTTTTTTTTCTTTTCTTTTATCACGTACACTCGCGCGGAACCTTTTCTTTTTGTTGGTACTGTCTCCTTGTTGTAAGTTTTCTCTTGTTGCTCCAATCCATATGTTGAAATAAATTATTTTACACAAGTATCCTTCATTTATTCATAATAGTCGGGCAATGCATTTTGTACTTTTCGAAGAGTTGCTGCCTGGAACAGTGCAGTGCGCGGAGCGCGTCTGCCCGCAGATGTCCGAAGACACTAGAAGAAGGTAAATTATCCAGCCTTGCTGAAGTTCCGAGTGTCACTCTAGAATTACCTGTCCCAGAAGCTCAAGATGCCCCGGGGGGAAATCACGCGGCTCATCCTTGACGGGTCATCGATGCGGGCCATCCTTTATTACCCATCAAGGGGCTTCGTCATTGTGCACAATGAAGGCTAGAAATGGCTTTGCTTCCTGATTGGCCTCATGTATTCTGTCTAATGCCCCCTCCTGTTCCTACTTTCCTTGCGTTCTTTCTTATAGTTCTGCATCTGTGAGCTTATGTGGTAAAGCAGTGTATCTTTATTCATGTGACATTCTGTTCTAAGAGCAATGAGTGCAGTTTTGTGTCTATGACTGCCTTTTTTTCTCGTTCTGCACAGAAACACGACTGTGTGACTGTGTACTAGGTACAAAGTGTCCAGTTTGTGCAGCGTGTTCATATGGCCTGATTGGTAGATCTTGTAAACACCAATTTTAAACAGTGCGACACAAGATACAGCAAAAAAAAAAAAAGAAAGAAAGAAAAGAAACAGGACAGAGCGCAGGCTGCGCTCTGTCCTATGGTTCTCTTGCTGTGTCATGTTGTGTCTTATGCTGCGCTGTTTAAGGATGTTGTCCTGTTTGTCTACGTCTCAATTATTTGGTATAAATTCTTCAAATAATAGAAAAAAATGTGATTAGAGGGCAATAAAAACAAGAAGGAAACATCACTCCTTGCCTTCACGTTATTAGTGGGTCGGACCCATTGCATACACCCAGTGCTTTCATGCTGGGAACTTTATTTGTACTGCACGGCAGCCTTCCCGTTTCTTTCCTTGCGTGCTGTGACAGTACTGCCCCGTGAACACGTCTTTCAGAGCCCCAGTTGCCAGCAGACTGGCAGAGCTAAGCACACGAACTTGCACATCGGAAAGCATTGCGCCTTCCGCCTTGCGCATGAAAGGCAGATGCGCTTTCGCAGCACGTCGTACCAGAGTGCACACTGCGAAGAGCTCGAAACGCACGTCACGGAGAGACCGTGACTTGCGCTCAAAGTTTACTTTAAACAGAGGGCACGAGGTTGGGGGAGCAGTGCGTTAGGAAGAAGCTGGACGACACCGTGTGCACGGTTCTCGCATACGCACGTCCGGAGTGATTTATGCATCTTGCGTAGTGCGTTCCGACAGCGCCGAAAGCAGCGACGCCGACAAGGTCGCTGAGGCTCACGCTTTATACGGCACGTTCATACGAACGCATCTACATGCCCCGGCGTGGTTCACATTAAGGGGCAAGAAGACATTGAAAAAAAAAAATCTCGCGTGACCAGCACGAGTGCGCGAAATACACGAGCTCTCGGTGATTATGAAGATGTCGAGCAAGGTAACATCGTAAACACCTCGACCCGCTCGGAAGAATCTCCACACGGTAGCTAGGCCGTCCGTGACGAGAATGCTCGGTCTACAACTTGCACGGGACTGTGCTCGTATCTTGAGAATATTTGTGGGCTATCCTCATGAAATCTGCCCGTACGTACGTAAGCCCAAGAGGGAGACACGTGACTGACAGCAGGGTTTGGTCTGTGTATACGGTGCCAAAATACACTGACATCAAGTTCACTACCCGATGATACTATCTCCCAGTATCTCAAATACTAGCATGCGATGTCTTAGAACATCACCGTCGTTCTCGCCAAGAACTCGTCGCGCCAAACCCACAATTAACGGTGGAGGAGGTTCGGCTATACAGGAAAATCCAGACAAACACCTACCCACATCTGGGGTGATGGCATGCCATCTGGCCAACCAGATATGTCAATCAATGGCCCTGGTGTGGGGGAAGGCCATCCTTGCCCCATGTGACATGGGAGTGCCAATCATGACCCCAAAATTCAAATTCACCCCGTTTAGAACAAAATTCCTTTAGGGAGCCTTGGGCAGCCATCCTCGCCCGGACTAACCTGGAGACTCAATTGAACCTCCTCGACCAGGCACGGTGAGTGGTGGTGGCCACTGGAGTCCTGGACTAGGGACCCACCCTCCGGTCCCCTGAACCCTATTTTTCCTCAATAAAGTTATTTCTCTCTCTCTCTCTCCCAGTCCCAGTGTTCTCTAGTTAAGCTTGCCCTGCATCAACTGTCTCCATCTTATGCCGGCTGTTTTTCTGATGTCGTCGCTCTCGATGTGCCACTCTCGACAGTGTTCATCTTTCCTTGGAACTGTCCCTTCTACAGACCACTGATGAGGGGACGTACTCTCGGACGATCACTTTCGGCGATACTATCCGCTTCGCATGACGTAGTCCTCAACCAGCCAATCACCTCATCCCGTTTTGCGCCTGACGGCCGAGGCGATAATATCGCTGAAAGTGATCGTCCGACAACACGTTCCCACCTTTGATCCGCATTACATCACCTGCTCAACTCCGCAAAGGCCTAAATGGTTGCTGCATCTGCAGCAGGATTCCCTCGGCGTATGTTCCAAACCGACGGCTTCCATGTACTCCGCCATATGATAACACCATAAGCAAGAAACACCAGTCATGCACGGCACACCTCGCAAGTTCACCGTGTAGATCAAGAACGAGATGGGAGATAGATATGAAACAAAAGCAGCTGGAAATATTTTTTCAAAAAAGAGCAAGAGGATCGAGGAAGCGAATTCGAGGTACGGACACAATTTGGTACGCTTTCCGCAAGGAGACTGAAGTGTGTCAGGCATTGCTAAGGAACAGAGCGCCAACCACGGCGAACAGTGGCAAGTCGAGACTTGCTCGATGACAGCTTGATGCCGTTTTCGTGACGACCATATGCGAACAGAGTCGGAGAGACTCCCGCCCTTGCATTCACGATGAGTTGATTGTATAAGAAGCTACGCGGTCAGGGGGGTGGTTTGGAGAGCTGGGTTACAAGAGCGATGTTATGTTTGCATTAGAAAACGTGACCAGAGTCAGCTACACGCTGGGGTGAGCAAGCTCTCCCCCCCCCCCCCCCCCCCCCCTAGGCGTGAGAGCAGGCGAGGCTCTCAAGCAGCTAGATTCTCGCGGATATAGATGATGCCAGACGCGTGACGCAAATCTCACGCAGTCGCCTTTCGCTGTGTACTCTGCGCACGTTAAGCGTTGGCCGCTCTCTTTAAGCACGATCTGGGTAGGGGAGTTCGTGCTGCGCAGCCGCATTGGCGCTGCGACTACAGTTATGTCTCCATCATGGAAGTGTTGTCTTTGCTCTCTGTAGGCATCCTATCACGCCGTTTATATTGAGTCAGATGCGAACACGCCTGATTGGAGACACCGCGTGGCTGACTCGTATGCCTGACTAAAGAGGTTTGCTCGCTTATCGCTCATCGGCGCGTGTTTCGGCTGCGGTTTGCGTGCCAGCACCCGTATCACTGAGGTGGGAAGAGATTCCAGCGGCTTGTTTTCTTGTTCAACCATCATTCACTCAGCGTCTTAGCCTGATGGGCAAGGATGACTAAAGACTTGTGCGGCGGCTATATTACGATACGCTTTGCGCAACTGGTTCACTGAATAGCCCGTAGAAACGGACTAATTGCGCCTTGTTTTCTGGTCATGTCGTGACTTGCGCCGCGGAAACTCATTATGGAGCTATCGGATTTGTCGAAAGGAGGTTGCAAAGATAAATGACAGTGCGCCATCGTTAACGAATGCTATGTGCTGAGCAGCCGCCGCCGGCCGTTATGTCATTATCAAAGGTCGCCTTTAGAGAGGCATGCATCTTCTGTTGACAGATACACCGGCGTCGCTAACCTGCTTATATCGACCTGACACTCCTGGTAACGGGTAATCGGCAGTGGAATGCAGCTTGCTGTAAGAAAGCGTAGTTTATGCACTGTTCTGCACATCAACTTGCATTTTTATAGCGCATAAATATATGATGCCACGGACACTATTTGGACGAACAGTACCATTTGCACAAGATTTGTCTTGTTAACTTTAAGTCTCAAACTGCGTTTAGAAGCGAGCTTAAAGTTGGTCTTCGTGGTTCAGCTTCATTGTCCGGATTTGCTGTGAAGAGGCCGTCTGCCGAGATCTCGTCGCCGCAGCGTTCTCTCGAATGCCCGAAAATAGAACAGTTTTCGCACTTGCGAAAACCAACTCGCAGGACTTACAATAAAGTTATTTCTCTCTCTCTTGCGAAAATATCGCACGCGTTCAGGGACTCTTCTCTCAGTCTGACGTCATCGACACGTTTCGTCACGTTTCAGGAATTAGAAGTTCAATACGACGCACGGCGAAAACGCCTGCTTCCGACGCACTGCGTGCGCGTGCGCAGCGGGCAGGCAAAAATTGATTTGTCACGCAAACACTGCCGACAAAAGGGTGGCCTCGGACGAGTGAACATGTTAACTCTGCAGAGACTGACTACAAAATCGTTCCTCACGGGAGCGTGCAATCGTAATTATTAGCCGCTGGCATCAGGCGAGGAAGTTGGAAGCAGCGTGCTATCTGCTGCTCCATT
The DNA here is from genome assembly GCF_013339745.2 of Dermacentor silvarum. Taxonomy (NCBI): domain Eukaryota; kingdom Metazoa; phylum Arthropoda; class Arachnida; order Ixodida; family Ixodidae; genus Dermacentor; species Dermacentor silvarum. The sequence continues at coordinate 20,074,287 of NC_051160.1, read as the reverse complement.
TCAATTTTAAGAAAACTTCTAAAGCGCACAAAAATGTCATTTTCAACAAGGACACAGTAGCATGCGCAAACGCTGGCACAAACTTGATGGCATAAATATTATAAAACGAATAATTAGGGAAAAGGAATAACACCCAGAAACGCGAGCCACCATGCATAAACACGACACTAAACCTTCAAACACATGCCCATGCTGATAAAGACGTCTGTCACGACTATATGAAGCCGTCGTTTCTTGGCCTGCAATAGCCTATGGTCCGAGTATGCAGATTGCGAAGTATAGAAGAGTGGCTGTATGCAGGTATTACACAATGGGAAGAGGTGACGGCAATAGATTTAAGAGGATTTTAAAAGTTTCGCCTGCTATAAGCGTCTATACCATCATTTCCTGTGAACCTATTGGAAACATGTATACGTTTGTATAGTGCAATACCCGCGCGTTCCGCGGGTTTTCGAGCGTAGTCAAGTGCCTGACTTATAGGTACTGCAGCAGAGATAAGAATAGGTGGCCAAGAGGTTCAAAACCGGAGTCATAGTATAGCGTAAAAAGAAGAAGAAAAAAGAACGAACAGGATTCCCAAAGAAGAACTAAAATGCGATAAGCTAAAGAAATAGAAAGCAAGGAAAGGAAATGCAGAAGGTGGGTATGTGCGATTTGTACAGAGGATCATCGTCAGCATCAAATGCAAGAATGTCAACCAGGGGCGATATTGCTCGAACCATAGGCTCAAGCACCTCGCTTTCCGAATGTTGGCTTGCGCTTTCGCGATTGGTCGGTGCTGTGCTTTCATCAGAGGCATGTCAACACGGCGAGGCGTGCAAATGAGACACCGCCTATACTCAGTGACGTAAGAGGCGAAGCGAGATGCTTGCCCGATCTAGCCCGCCAACGCCCGTCCGGTTTACTACCCTACACCGGGGCAAAGTGATAGCAGAAAGAGGAAAAAGAGGGAGAGAGGGAGCACTGCACGCACAAAGTAAGACGCGCATCATAACGATACAATCGTTCACTGAAGGCGGTGTTCCCCAAAAACTGCAGCAGCGCTCGATTGCGCTACTGCAGTTTTCTGCTCCATTAACGGAAGCGTACTGGGTTCTACAATTTTCATTCCAGAGAATGTTCTGCTTGAGTCCCGTTGGCTTATTGCGGTCTGTAAAGATATGCGCTGAACAGCGCATTGAGGGCAACTGCGCAACAGCTGTTCGACAGTTTGTTCAGGCCCACAAGTGTCGCACGTTGGTATAGATCGGCCATTTCAAGGGTAAAAGAATAAACTTTCGTAAATGACACACCAAGCCAAGGAACTAGAGCAATGTGGCACCCCTGCGGGAGAGGCCAAGTTGGCCCTTGCAGCCGTAACAAAGGGTCCAGGGTACGTATAGGCGGCAGTTAGAGACGCTCGGAGAGCTCCAGAAAGCTTGAGTTGCGCTAGCAAGCAAACGAAGTCCTCTTGCAGCTTCTGTCCTTGCTAGTGCGATTGAAATAGTCTGAGCGCCTCCGTGGAGAGACCGGGCAGCCTCCTCAGCGAGGTCGTTACCGAAAATGCCATGACGATCACTCGGAAGCCACTGAAGGATAATAGCGTGCCCCTTTTCCACGGCATGATGGTTAATTTCTCTTATCAGGTATGATGTGCCCGTGTGTACTTCGTCGTGAAGCAGATTTGACGTTCTGAAGAAAGCTAAAGCACCATGATTACTGCGCATCAGCCGAAGTTTTCTGTTTGACGTTGGCAATCGGCTTTTACAAACACGATGCGGCACAACACTTGCTCTACGCTACGAGTTGCTGGCTCTGGAACGTACAGCTCGTTCCGAATTCCTTAGCGTTCTTCCTCACAGTAAAACCTTCCTGTCTCTGCCCTAATGCACGCAACTGTTGCGTTGACGCCAATTCTTCACACGGCTGCTTTACGCTACCGTGACCGAAGCCAACCGACCGTGCAGGCCAGCCGCAGCAGAAGCAACCACCTTTCCCGCGGTATATAGAAGCATGCCTTACGCACACGAGCAGTCAGTCGTGAAACGAGCCGTCGGCCTCACTTTTATCCGTGGCTCGCGCATTCATTGAACAAAGAAGTGCGGGCACGTTTGTCTGCACGGTATTCCCGCAAACTGTGCGCGAATAACGTGAAGTCGGCGACCGACGTCTTCAAGCCGTTGGAACAGCTACGACGACGATGAGCTACCCCATCTGTCTCGAGCTTACATTTTAGCGAGCGTTAAAGACTTCCAGGTGGAGAAAAAAATTATGCAGATCCTAAGCACCGTTGGAATCGGTGTACGCGAAACTTTCATGAGCCAATACGGCGAATTACGACAAAAAGACGCGCTGCAGACTTCACTGAAGGGCAAGCAGCACCTTGCCACAGGATCTAGCCGAGGTAGCAGTAGTTTTATTCAGCATTAAAAACGTCACAAGACACGAAGTGCTCGACGATCGACACAGTGCCACAATGCCATAAGAGGCGGGTAGCGAATTTCGGCAGCGAACTTCACCGCCTCAAACTTCAATCTTCATCACCAGCTAGAAGATGCGCACGCTCATTTTTTACAAGCAAGTTGTCGCTATGCGACTCGGCGAAGCGCCAAGTGTCTCAAAGTACTCGCTTGGAGTGCTTTCTTTTGTATTTTTAGGCATGGCGTACTTGGCCTAGTGGCTACAGCATCGGACTTCTGTGCTGACGCCACGGGGTTCGAAACCAACCATCTCACAGTAAGGGTTGTTTGCGCCCTTAAGAAACGGGGGAAAAGTTAGTATTACGATTATAACATTACCTCTTCACGTTATATTTGTAACTTGGCTCCGACTACAACGTGAGGTATACTCTCAAAATTATTATTTGCGAAAAAGTACTCCCGTTATAATAGTGTAAATACGGTAATTTCTTTTCTTATTAAGTGACAGCTTCTATACTCGGCGTCAATGTGCGTATGGGGAGCGTGCTCGCAGCAAGTCGAGGACGGTTAGAAACAAACACCATAGTAGGGAAAAAAGAGGCTAAGAAAGTTTCACTTGAAAAATTATTCTGGTACCCTCGATACGGCCTCCCCTGTACAGACTGGCGGGGTATAAATATCGGGTGCAGGAGACCATCAGTTATTCTGATGCAGTAACATGGTCAAACAATGTGCTAATCATTCATTGCACCAATCGAAGGAAAATAAAGATAGCTGCGTCAAAGGTAAAAGGTAATATGCCTTAGCTTTCGGGAAACAGTGTCTCTCCTTCTTTCCTTTGTTGAAAGAAATATTAGCGTTGGCAGTAAGTTAATTTCGGGTAGAATAAACACAGCTTTCCTCGGATTCCAATTTCCATTTTAAAGTGAAACTTGCTTGCATAACTTCTGCACTTTGGTGTCTGTTTCTTCTAACGTCTACCGACTGCGAAGGTGCGTACTGACGTCATATAGTCTTGTATGGGCATATGTAGTGCCTGATTCTTAGACATCATTAACCCTTTTCACACCTTCAACTCTCGTAAATGCCTAATCAGCCACGGTCGACTGTGGTCTTTGACTAAAGGCTGCGCGCAACCTGTGTTTAGTTCACGCACGTAATTTGTGACGCATGCGCATAGTAGCAAGCGATCTAAACGCGCGGAAATCGTCAGCACGGGGCCTACCGGCAACAAGAAGAGCCGTTGGGTTTCGTAAGTAACTAAGAAAAACGTACTCGTGACTTCTACCTAATCAGAAAGAGGCAATTAACGCCGTCAGACGTGTATAAAAGAGACGGCAGAACACCATTTCTCTCAGTTGCGAATGGCGCGCACTCGGAAGATCTAAACAGCTGCGGAACAAGACCAAGCAACCCGAAGCCATGGACACGTCGTGATTTTACACACTGTGCACACCGCGTGTTGTACTTCAATGCGCCATTCTCCAAAACAAAGAGAGCTTCGCTAACATGGACAGGTATCAGTAATGTGTTCTGCCTTTTAATATTTTTGGAAGAAGGGTGAGGGGAGGGGTACAGGGAGTCACGGTGAATTGCGTTTATTTCTTTTTCTGCAAAATTGCTTTTCGTTTATTGCGAATTATACACAAAGGATGATTTTCTTTAAAGGCTATGGAGGGCATTTCAAGCTTCACTGTATACCTTATTGGTAGCCCCCCCCCCCCCCCCTCTCTTCTCTCTCCACGCCATTGTAGCAAGCGAGTCTTCATGCCCTAGCAGTCTATTTTGTTTCTGTCTTGCTAAATTTAGCAGGAAGTTGGGGGTCACATGCATGATCTCCATTCACTCCGTTACTGTGTGAATCCTCTTGAACGGGGAAGGTTTATGCAACGGAGTGGAGAATATGACAAATTTCACCATATCACTATCATCGCCATTTTGTCGCCTCTAACGGGCTCGTAGGGTTGCTACGCACTCTTAATTGACTCAGAGCGGAAACGCATAGCAGAATCAGACGCCACGGCGAAATTTGACATTGTCAAGAATAACGGCCCCGCAAATCATAACGGTGTTCAGAATGTGGAGCCAGACGTATATCCCACGTGCATACAGTCGAACCCGGCTATATCGGACCCACATATAGCGAATTACTTTGTATAACGAACAGCAGTAAAATCGCGTTGAAAATTTTCTCTAATTTTTTTTAAATTTTACATATCGAAATACCTATATATCGAACTATTTGTGATCCCCTTCCGGTTTGATATATCCGGGTTCGACTGTATTGCCACGCAAATGAAAGAATACGTTTTCAGTGCGTTCTCTGGCTTGCATATCGGCCTGTCTTCCATATACGCCGTATCTATTCGCCAAGCAAACACATATCGGTGGCGCCGTCGTCGCCACCACATTCTCGCAAGGTCCAATAGGGTGGGAGCCTGGCCTGGGAGGCGCCGTTGTCACGAGGTTTAATTAAGGCGCAAGCCAGTGGCGCTGGCGATCTTGTCTCACCGCTTCACCTCGCGCGCCGGCGCCCACGTGACGCCAAATTAGACGGCACGAGAAGCCGACCGACCGACCGACAAGAACGGGTTCACTTCGCAAGTGTAAATTACACACGCGCGCCACCGTCCGATATGCTTTATGGCGATCACTGGAACGAAATGCATATGCATGGGCCGGGTAGCGCACGACGGGGTCTCGTGTTTGTACGCACGTACACGAGCAACGAGCCCGTCGGAATTGATAAGCACCACACGCGGCAGTTAACTTATCGTGTGCGCGCGTGCGTCACACTTTTCCCGACACGGAAACCGCCAAAATGATGGATGCGAACAGTGAACTGTTTGTCTAAGAAGGTTCGTTGCGCACTAGGGAGTTTTCGTACTAAAATTACTACAGGGATAATCTGCTGATGCACTTGTTCCGCTGGTGTGGGAACCGCGGATGGTACGCGCAATTAAATAGTTTCTCCTGTGTAATTTATTAAGGAAGTTTGCAGCGTTCCTTTCCGTTGATTATGATTCAAATGTTTTGCATCCATGTGCTTCAAGCAGTCAATTATTTTGCCCCCGCTCTGCGATTTGCTAGCCTTTTGGGGAGGTGCTTTTTTTGCCAGCCTTTCTCAAGGACCGACCCTGTGAGACAGCTTCGCATTCTAGCACGCACACTCTCGTTAGCTGAGTGGAATACTGCACATACAAGGCGCACCAGACTACACCAGACAAGGACCCTTCGCTGCAACTCGGGCCTCCGGCCGGACTGAGGCGTCTCTTCTGTGTCGGTTGTGGTTGGGAGTTGCCTTTACGAAAGCTTAGTCAGCACTAATTGGAACAGATGACATTCCTGCATGTGTTGTCTGCGGGTGCGAGGAGAATATTGACCGCTTATTGAACCGCTGTCCTCAATTTGAAGCAGAAAGACAGTCTATGATCAACGCATTCAGGAAAATAGGTGATCGTCCTCTGAGTGAACAGACTATACTAGAACACCGTCCCTACCGATCATCGACTCAGAACCCAGTGAAGGCACTTTTGCACTTTCTGAGAGCATCTGATTTGTACGAGCGCCTTTGAGTCTGTAGTACGGTCCGTGCAACCGGACTCTTCACTGGTTAACATCCCTGCCTTGCTTATATCCCTTTCTCTCTCTAGTGAAAAATCATCCTTTTCAAGAACTTCCTGCAAATGTAAACAGCGTGTTTGCTGGTGGCTTTTGAGTGCGTACTACACAGTACCTGCTACAGTGAATGTCAAAACGTTGCATATGTGGTGATTGCGCCATTGCTTCATAGCGTCTGTCATTATGAGTGTCGCTAAGATTGTTTATCAGGCGACGCTATAGATGCTCGTTCATGGCACTTCTCGCACCATAATAAATACAATGAAAAAAATAAAAATAAAAAAAAAAACTGGTTGGCTGAGATGGTAGAACGACCATTCCGGAAATCGCATTGGTCCCGATCGCGAATTCGTTTCCGGGAATTGTAATTGTACGATTTTTTAAAGTTTACCGCTGGCAAGCTTTCTTTCTTTCTTTCTTTCTTTCTTCCTTTCTTTCTTCCTTCTTTCTTTCTTTCCCCCCCCCCCCCCCCTTACTTGCTTTCTTTCTTTTTCAGAAGCACGCACGGGTTTTCTTCGCAGTTTCTTAGCAACTGTCAAACTCTCAGGCGGATAACAATATTTTCCTTTCTTTAAACTTGTTTGCTATATTCAGATCATGCTATAGCCACACTTAATCGCTCAGAGAAAATTCCGATTCCAAGCATGTCCTTACGCGCCGGTATTCGCGGGTAGCACATCTCGCTCCCCCACACAGACGCCAGCCAATCACTTCCTCCAGACCAAATTTCATCTGCGTCCAGAACTCTATACGCGGCCACTGACCCGAGTTTACTGCGCGCGGGCATATTTTATTCACCCGGCCGGCCCGCTCGTGATTTGATGTGATGCGACCAGCCCACGTTTTTGGGGAGGAGCCTGCCGACCTCGATACTCCGGGAAACACCCCTCGCGAAACGGGAGCATCGAGGAAGTGAATTCGTCCACTTCCGCTTTGCGACGGGTTACAAGGAGGAAGCACAACCGAGTGCGAGAGTCCTGTACGTTTGGGCGGAGGCAGCGGCTCTGCAACAGCGTGTGGTCTTGACCAAGTCGGTGCGCTATACGAACTGAGTGCCGGCGTTAAAAAAAAATTACGCGGAAATAAAAAGAAAGGCGACATACTTCAACGATTTCTCCTATTTCGAACTCATCTACTGCGACAGAAGCGCAACATCTCCCGACGAACGCTCGTATCTTCTCAAGAATATCTTTGCGTGAGTTCTTGGCATTTCTGTATATTGATATCTCAAGAGTCCCAATAGGACATTACATGAGGGGTGGGCTCGTAAAAGACGGGAATGATGATGATGATGGTGACATTACAAAGATGAGTCGAAACACTCGAGGGCAGATCTCAAGCGCTCTAATAAGAACGAACAACTCACACTTGAGTCAGACGACACAAATGCACTAAAATAGAGCTCACAACATAAATCACGTAAAACCCACTGGAAAATGAAGACATCTCATATAAATGCAAAAAAAAAAGAAAAAAGAAAGCTTTGTATTTCCTGTATTTAGCGCACCTCTGTCAGCTGAATTTACGTTTCACTGTGCTTTATGTGACCTCTGTACATGTTGCTAACTCTCCTTAGTGGACTGATGTGGGCTGTCTTCACGTTCAAGTGTGCACCTCCTTCTGATCTCTTTTTTTGGGAGTTGTCCTTGTTGCCTAATTGTTGCCCCCCCCCCCCCCCCCCCCCCCGCCCACCACCGGCAGCGTGCCTCATAATCAGATCGTGGTTTTGGCACTTCAAACTCCGGAATTAATTTTATTTTTAACGAGGTATACAAAGCGATATCGTACGATATACTTGCAATGCCCACAGACAAGAGCGCGGCGAGATTAGACAGGATAAGCGGCCCAGAGATGGACTTGGATTTGACTGTAGCCCAACTAGCCACAGCAGTCCGCTCCAGGGCTACAGAAATCAAACTCAAAGGCCCTTAGTCACACGAAAAAAAGAGAGATGTGAAGTTGTTCGTATAAACGCAGGCACCAGCCAACCATGATGCTCGGAATATTAATAAAGGTGGGCTACCAACGGGGAACTGATCTTTCGAAAGAGCAGTTCTAAGAATTTGGCCCGCAGGGAGTGGACACCATTCTACGCACCTTCTATGACGACCAAATAACCTCTCTTCTGTAGGCTTCTACAATAAAATCTTGCACAGCGACGCGCAACCGTTCGTTCGCAACCTACACGCAACTGTTCGTCCCAAAACCTGCAAAATGACCGGTCTTCTTAATAATCCAAGGCATATTTCACTCAGGTCGTGTATTTGCTGTGTGATAGAAACAGAATGCCCTTAATAAATGGAAATGTCACCTAAACACTGTTTACCACCGATTACTATCGGGGAAAGTCGTAAGATGCCGCCGCCACTTTTAACTGGGGACGGAGGACTGATGAAACGGACGCTTAATTATAACGAAATGGACGCTTACCTTAACGGTTTGCAAGGCTACTACGTGTTGTCGAGAAGACAGCCCATGCCTAGCGACATCCAGGTACGTATTCTCGGTTTTTATTGGCACGCATCAACCCACATATTAATGCAATCACACCATCGCCAACGACATCAGCGGCAGACATCAACGCCAGCGGACGGCAGCATATTCATCGTAACCACAGTGCCTCATGGTTCCGTTGTCTTTTAGAACCACAACGACATTGCTGTATCGGTAAAATTACGAATACATTCCATATGACAATTCCGTTGAGCAACGCAAGCAATTCTTCCATACTTTCAAGACAAAAACAAAGTAACAGACAGCTTTACAAACATTCCGCCGCGATCATCACCGTCAGGTTATACAGGCGTCATATAAACGACATCAACAAACTATCATATTGGTGCACAAGCTTATAATGGGTCCCAGGGCTGTCTTCGTCCTTGGATAACACCAGTGCCAACACCGGGGCTCCAATACCCTAGGGCTCACGTATTACCCTTGGCTTACAACTCTGAGAAATATTAGAACACTATTGAGCAACGCTTAAGTTGCCATCCATGAGAAGTACTTGAACACTAGTGAGTGCCACACACAAAACATGTAGGGTAAGCCTAGGTAAGCACTGTCACCCCATCACTGGCGTATTGCCTGCTTGGCCGACGGCACACAAAACATTACCACGCGCTAATTCAAATCGCAATGTAAAAAAACTGTATTGAGGATTCAAACAGCCTGTACACTTGCGCACTTTTGAAGGTGTGGCTTTAATATGACTTGAAAAAAGCGCAGTTCTTTTCTACCTTGCAACAAAACACAACGCGACGCGATAGAATAAACGAGGAAAATAGTGATTTATCGATAAATCATGGAGGCAAGAGGAAGTCCCTGCATTTTCAAACCATAGGGTTTCAGGGGGCCACTAAACGTGGCTAAACATAGAAATTCTTGTGACGATGATGCAAACCTACCGATGTTTATTGTTTACTTTTCACGAAGAGACAAATTTAGGGAACCCAGCGCGCGCGGCCACAAATTTTGTGCCTTAGATGTCACGCAGTCTACAGGCACCCTAAACTACGTCTCGTCTACCTCGCGAAAGTACAAATAGAAAAAAAAAGCTGATGCTATAATTGGCTGGGTTAAAAGATTTGGCCGACAGAAATTGCCCCGCAATCATCTTCTCTCCACCTAGCTCTTACCGGAGGGCGCCATTGTCGCTTCATGCGACGGCTGCTTGCAGCGCCTCCTAGTGTGCGCAAGACGCACTAATGATAGGGTGCCAAAACGCTCAAGGCCCCGAGCACCCAACGCTCGCTCTGTGGGGTGTTCGCCTAATTTGATCTAATGGCGAAGTCGCTTAAAAATCGCTCGCCGTTTCCAACAAACAAGGGACTATGGAAGAGTAATTGTCGGACGTGCTGAAAGGATGTGAACGAAAAAAAAAAAAAGAGGATGGCGCAATCTGCGGCAGCCCTGAAAGGCATGAAATGCCGGTACCTTGCGCGTTGGGAATACTATATGCAGTCGTATAAGCGCTTACCAATGTATAACTTAGGCCTAGTGTGCACTTTTTGTCTTGCAGCCATCCCTTTTCTCCCGCTTACTTAACGCAGAAGGACGCTTCTATGACATCCAGAAGAAGATGCAAAAAGTGACACAGATACGGGGAGCCAGGTTTTTATTGCAATTGGAGACTGCGCATGCCAGCAGTCGCCATGTTTCATTTATGATAAAGAAACAAGGTGTGAACGTTTTTCGCTTTGACTAGCCACAGTTTCGTAATCGAGGCAGCAAGCTCTGAATAATGGCTCTCCGTAATGCAGAAATGAATGGCATCGTTTTTATCAATCGAATAGTGCCACTGAAATTTGATTGCTTTTAATTTTCATTGCTGCTGCATCAAGGAGCTCTGAACGCAAATTTCCCGCGAGTTGCACTCCGCTTAACGAGATAGGTGACAACGACAAATATTAATTCTCAAGGCGACAGCGATTCTTGTTTCTGTAATGGGCAAGTAGCCCATGTATTTCAAATACGCGTCTGCACGCAACGCACCAAAACATTTCTGGACAGTTCCATAGTTTCCAGCCCCGGCGGTCGTAGCTGCAACGTTCATCAAATTTGTCTCGAAAGGTACCGTGTCCATAGATTGTATACGCACAATTTGAGCAAAACTGAGGCACCTTCATGGACGCAGAGTTTATTAGTGTAGATACGCTGGATATACGGTGTTAGTGAATTTGCGTGCAAGGCGCTCTATATGCGGGTCAGCCTATAAAGCAACCGTCAACCTGTACTTCGAAACTAAATAGAAAATCTAAGTCAGTACCCGCTTCATTATCTCCACTGAATACCGACTATTCAATACAACGTTACTTTAATGCGTTAGCATTATGAGCGTCAAAGTGGATAAAAGTGCATGTGTGTGGAGCGTGGGGTTTTTAGTTTTCGTAGAAATATAATGGCCGCCTCATCGAGTAATTTAGATCAAGGGTTTGAATTGTGGTACCTGCCACAGGCAATCTTCAAAAATTTGGTGCAGCTCAAAAAGCACCCTATATACATGTATAGTGTAACGGACGCTGGTTACACTTCGCCCATTGAGGAGGCAGGAGCTGTGTCGAGTGAGCCCCTGAACAACACTTTGTAATGTGGCGAACGCGGTTTACAACATGGATCCGGGACCTCAAAGAAGTGCTACGTAATGCCCTATAAATCATTCAACTCGCATTTACCGCTAAATCGCCACTGAACTTATCTGTGTTGCACGACCTCCGTGGCTTGGCCAAATCGCTATGAAACGACCCGCTCACGATAGCCAGAAGGCTACGGATCGCAAGCGTCGGCGATATCTTCACAAAAACCCTGCACGGCTGCATTGCCCCATTGAGTAGACAGCTATCTCCTTCCTCCTCACCACAACGTGTCCCTCTCCACATACCGGTTCGATGATACACACGCAGGCGTTTCACCTGCTGCTACACATTTAGAGAAGGTGTTGCAATTTTCGTACTGATTCGCTGTCAGCAGGCTTGTTCTTGTTTCCACAACAACCATCCTCATTCGATTACCGCCCTGACACAGACCATCATTATATCCATTGCCAAAAAGAAAAAAAGATCGCGACAACCATGACGAGACCATGGTTATGGGGAAGGGGGGGAATGAATGAAAAATATTTCGCATCGATCGTCCCATCAACGCGAGATTGGTTTTGACCTCTTTGATTACCTTCTTCGTGTACAAAATCAGGCGGAATCGCTTTCATGGGAGAGTGATCAAACGGCAGGGGCGTGGCGCGGCGTGGGGTGGCCTTCTTCGCACGCTTTATTTCTCGCCCTAAAATAGTGATTGACTACGTCTCCAATCACGGCGGTTTCACATCGATACGTGCGTAAGAAGCTCGTCGCATGAGTGGTATTTAATTTGTGCGCGCCCGCAGTAGCTCTCAAACTTTTCTTAGCAGGTGCTACCTTTACTTCTCCAAGCCGGATGCCCAGTTCTTTTTAAGCGAATAGCTTTCTTTGGCTCTTTCGGCCGGTTTCGTGGTTGGTGGGTGGTCGGACTCGGCAAGGAAAGAGTTCGTTTGCTCGCTCTCTCTTGTCTCTTCGTTCATTCGTTCGTTCGTTCATTTGTTCGTTCGTTCGTTCGTTCGTTCGTTCGTTCGTTCGTTCGTTCGTTCGTTCGTTCGTTCGCTCGTTCGTTCGTTCGTTCGTTCGTTCGTTCGTTCGTTCGTTCGTTCGTTCGTTCGTTCGTTCGTTCGTTCGTTCGTTCGTTCGTTCGTTCGTTCGTTTGTTCGTTCGTTCGTTCGTTCGTTATCCTCTTTGGTTTCCGAACAATATTGTTTTCCACTGAATCGCCCGCTTCTTATACTCATGCATGCGCATTTCATTCTGAGTAAGGTTTGAACTTGGAAAAATATAAATAAAAACGGATGCTTGAGGGTTGTTGGTACCTTTCTCCATGCAAGAGCCTTGTTTAATTAATATATTTATTTGCATATAGATTTACATATTTATTGACATATTTATTTATAGCTCAAGGGTCACAATGGGACGTTACATGAGGGGTGAGATATACAAGGCGAGAAGCCATTCTTTGTTTAACAAAATTGGGTATGATCAAACATCAATAAATTTTCGAATTATTCGTATGTGGCAAACATCTGCTCTGAAACGGATTCACTTTTTTTTAACTAGACGAAGAATTTTGTTGATACAAGTAATAGCAGGAACGATAAACCCAGTGCTGATGGTAGAATTACGGATCCGTATTTCTTATTTATTTATACTTGATGTTATAATGTGGTGGCACATGTGTGATCAAAATAAAGCCCTCAGCTGAACCGTTTATTCATTGGCATGTCATGGCACTGTAGACGTCCATGATTAAACTCAAAGTAGAGCAATGTACTTTGGAACAAGTAACAAAGCTGTACCTTGCTTATTTGCTGTGAAGGAACCAAAAATATTTATTTTCAACGCTCTCACTACTAGTAACCAGAAAGCAAACGCTGAACACAGCGTCATTACATTAGTTCTGCGTGCTTACTTGTTTTTTCTTAGGCTACTACAAAATTCATTTCAGAACTCAGTACACTGACCGTACAGCTCTGGGCCGTCCAGCGAGCCGAGGAAGCCGCTTCGAGACAAGGTCTCGGAACCGCGTCCGCGGCGGGTGCCCAGACTCACTAAAAATACGCCGGACTCAAATCTTATCGATTTCATAATAAAGTTTACGTTCTTCTTCTTTCAGAACTCCTGATGTACCAAAAAAGTTTTATAATAACTATTCTTGATGAATCCCTTTGGCAACACTTCTGGATACAGTGTGTCGCAGTGTAATACGAACACATGGTCATTCTTGTAACAAGAAACTCGAATTTGTGTCGAAGACCACTTGTGAGAGCACGCTAACGCACTGAAAGCGAAAACCGGCAGCAATATTGCTAAAGTTGTAAATTGTTACTGCTGCAATGCGCTAAGGAATTCGATACGCTATACCATGGCATTCCTTTGAATGCGGCTTATGAAAACGTTGACTGAACCCTTGGACATTACTTGTTCTTCGACTGCTGATTCCTTCAGGTCTTCATCTCTCTGTTCAGCTGTGTTCGTGTTTTCATCTCTCGCGTCCGTGTTTTGTATACGCCTGTCTTTTGTACTACGATGGGCGAGGTTCCTGTTCATAAGCCAAGCCTCCATGGTAGTGCTGAACTCACGACCGAACCATTATATCCTTCGAAGAGTGGCCGCGAGGCCCGTTTTAAATGCGAAGCATTTTTTGGCGTACATTTGCCACTTTGAGAGTATCTATCTATCTATCTATCTATCTATCTATCTATCTATCTATCTATCTATCTATCTATCTATCTATCTATCTATCTATCTATCTATCTATCTATCTATCTATCTATCTATCTATCTATCTATCTATCTATCTATCTATCTATCTATCTATCTATCTATCTATCTATCCTTTTCTATTCTATTCTATCTGGCCACCTACGTCTTTGTGCTCACATGGTCGTTTCGTTAACTTGGTATGTACCAAAATTGGCATAGTATAACAGAATGTATGACAAACATAAATGATAGGTCGTGACATGAACGTCATGACATGCCTGTCATGTAGGTCATGAAACAGCCGCTTACGTCTTGGTGCTGTCATGGTCGTTTCGTTAACTTGGTAGGCTCCACGCACACTGCTTCGCATAACATCGATTCCCACAGGGCGTGAGATCTGCCGGCTTATTATTTTTTTTTCTTCTATCTCTGCCGAAGTGACGATGCTTGCCGGCCCAGCAGCCGTTCTTCAAGCGCGTATATCTACATGTCCCCAATCTCCGCGATATACGTATGTCTCCGCATAAAGGAAACAGCGTCCGATCGATCAATATTTGGATGTGGTTGGCACACGATACCCATGTTTAAGGCCACGGGGATCACTGAGCCGGCTCGAGAGGCGGTCGAAGCAAGCTGGTCTCTCTTCAAAGCATCCTGTAGTGACTTCGCCCCATGATCCAACAACGGCAGACACCCGCACAATAAGGATGCAGCGAAGCGCATTTACAGGGATCCGCGGCTCGCCTGAGCTTGTGAGCTTGAAACGAGCCGACAATTATGCAGCGAAGCTCGCCCCCGTTGCCTTTTTTCGCCCCTCTAACTTCAGATCCAGTGGGTCTGCAACACTTCCATTCTTGAGGAGCGTGTTGTTCACAGAGAATGCTTCCGCCGAACAACAAGCTTGCACCACATTCGCGTGCGAACGTTGCTCGCGTGCAGAATTATAGCTATATGGAGCTTCGGTGCTGGCGAGGCTGGCATCGAGCCGCCTTGATTAGTCTTGAAGCGGCGCGCGCGCCGCGAGCAGCAGTTGATTAAAACCGCCACGCTCGTAAATTTAATTAAGGTACCCGGCCTCCTCCTCTTACTTCTTTGTAGTGCTCGCGGGTCCGGCTTAGCTTTGTATAATTGTTAATTAATCATTTCTCTCCAGGAACCAGCTGGCTGGACATGAAGGCGAGAAACGGGACGTACCGGGAGGCGTTTCTCTTTTGCGTCTCGCGTGCGAAGATACATTTCTGTTAAGCCATGGCAGCGAGTGCTGTGGTGGCGCGTATAAGGGCTCGTGTGAGAGGTGGGGGTTACGGATCTTGGAGGCGCTGTCCGGGACGCTCGCATATGCGCGCAGCTGGAATAAATGAGAGAGGTCGACAAACGCGTGCAATATCGCGCCGGGCCCTAAAGACACTCCCGGACGAAGCGTTGCCTTCCGTTGTCTTACGATGTTTCATATAGTTTAAAGGCATTAGCTGTTAAGAACACCCGAGTCATCACATTTGTACGACGTAAAAAAGGTCACAACGTTTGTCTAGAACACAGAAGGTGTGTGATCGGTACTACGCTAGCGACATCCAGTGATTATATACTTGGTTAGAGAATAGGTCGATGATGCGAGCATGCATGGCTACATTCACGAGAAGAAAGGTGTCCAGAAGACAGCTACTTCAGCGTGTGACTATAGTTCGCTTGTATAGTTTGCGGTGAGGTGTGATTCGGTTTGTACTCCGTAAAATTAACTCTATTGTCCAAACCCCATGAACTGTATTACAGATTCAAAAAGCGCCAGCCATGGTTCTATCATGTTTTATTGCGATAGCGATTATATGGTCACTCGAATCGCATTTCTGCCGTCGCCGTCGCCGTGATGTTCCGCCTTGATGGCGCCGTACGCTGTATGTGTGAGTGACAGCTTAGAATAGAAAAGCGAATAACAACAGACTGAAAGTGTCTATTCTTCGATGTTTGCTTCTTCACTGTTCGATACAGGCCTGCGCGATTATTTGTATCACTTGGAGCTTCAAGTTCGGATTTGTTCTGGCTTGTTCATTTCTTGATACCGTGGTGTGCAGATCGACATTCATAGAGCAACTCGCGCCGTCTTGGACCGCAAAGGGCATAAAAATTTACTGCTCCGCATTCCCGATATGACACGCTGTGCGTGAAGTGCTGACTCGCTATAAACTACCTTGAAATAGGGCCGAAACTGTTTATACAGTATTCTCTCTGGTACGGCGGGATAAAAAAACACCGCGAACACTTGTGTCAGCGCTAAGAAATGGTCGCCGTGACAAGCGGTCGTTCGAGCGAAGGAATATTGCTGAAAAAAAAAAAATTCGACCCTTCTAGGTATGGAGCCCGTGTTATAGCCTGTTTGTCACCTGCTTTTGGCTGTTAATGAAAAAGACAAAGAGCAGGAGCTTTCCTGCTGAAAATTTGATCGGAATTTAAATACCAATGTTCCCAGATGTTTTACTTGAAAGTCTATAACATTCCTTGTGGAAATACATTCTTCTACTCTTACAGCGTCTGCCTACCATGAACTTCATTTTGAAATCTTTTTGAAGCCTGACAACCACGACAGACCAAGTCGCATAGACTCGTTCAAGAGTTTTGACTTACAGAGAGCGATTGCGTACTCCCCACGGTCAGCGGAAGGAGGCATCGTGCCATACACAGAACGGGCGTACGCCTGGTGCAGCGAAGTTTAGTTATTAGCATACCAAGCTTTGTGCTCATTGCATTATAGTCACAACAGTGCCATCGCAAATTGTTAATCTATCCTCGCTGCATGTCGCATAATGTGTAACTTCAGGGAAAACACGGGGAAGGCGCGAGATGGAAATTCAAGACGGTGAGCAAAACGAGAACCAGGTGAAAGCAGGAGCCAATAACGTTTCGACACGTGAACTTGTCATATCTCGCCTCGAAAAAGACAAGTCCACTTGTCGAAACGTTGGCT